>NC_090765.1:54909636-54912136 GCF_036898095.1 Palaemon carinicauda | reverse complement strand
CCTTATGATTGCCAGTAGTTCGGTAAAGTTACCGCTAAATGCCCACACTTATGCATATTAGAATCTATCCAAACAATCTTTACAAAGAAACTAAAAACACTGGTCTCAAAATACGAAATTTTCGGAGAAAATTTGAAATAAAAAATATTTTATTGACCGAGTTTTGTCATTCAAGCATGAAAAATAGGGAATCTCATAGCCTACATTATATACATTCACTTTTAGCATAAACGAAAAACTTATAGGCCTATGTGAAAATTAGTGACATAAAACTAGCATGTACATTGACAAAATAATGCATATAAAAATAGACCACCAAGAGAATTTCCCATGTACTGATTTTTGTGTTTAACACTCTTTCAATGTTTAAAAAAAAATAGTTTGAAGTAACCTGGAAATAACGTAGTTATAGTGGGGCCGAGTCGCGCTAATCAACACTGCCGTGCAAAGCAAAAACAATGTAATTAAGAACATTAGTAACCATTTTTTTTTAATAAGACTCGAAGAAGAGATAAGATCGGAAAATGAATAGAATCAAAATTTTTAGTAGAGAACGAATAGGCTTACTACTGAATATTTATTGTTAATTTTTCCTCTTCATTTATTTATTTCCTTATTTCCTTTCCTCACTGGGCTATTTTTCCCTATTGGGGCCCCTGGGCTTATAGCATCTTGCTTTTCCAACTAGGGTTGTAGCTTGGATAGTAATAATAATAGTAATATGATTATGATTTTTAAGTAATAGGTTGGCTAGGGCACCAACCACCCATTGAGATACAACCGCCAGTGTGTTATTGGGCCTTTTGACTGGCCAGAGAGTATTATATTGGACTCATTTCACTGGTTACGGCTCAATTTTCCTTTGCCTACACATATACCGAATAGTTTGACCTATTATTTCCACATTCTCCTCTGTCCTCATACACCTGACAACGCTGAGATTACCACACAATTCTTCACTCGAGGTTAACTAATTATTATCAGTGTTACTTGCTAAGCTACAACCCTAGTTGGAAAAGCAGGATGCTATAAGCCCAAGGGCTTCAACATGGAAAATAGCTCAGCGAGGAAAGGAAATAAGTAAGTGAACTACAAGAGAAGTAATGGACAATATAAAATGTTTTAATAACAGTAACAACATTAAAATTTCTCAGTAGCTACTTTGTATTTGGTAACAGTAGAAGAGAGTCTTTAGCTATGGTAAGCAGCCCTTCTAGGAGAAGGGCACTCCAAAAACAAACCATTGTTCTCTAGTCTTGGGTAATGCCATAGCCTTTTTACCGTGGTCTTCCACTATCCTGGAGTAGCGTGCTCTTGCTTGAGGGTACACTGAAGCACACTTTTCTATCTTATTTCTCTTCCTCTTGTTTTTAGAAGTTTTTTTCAGTTCATAGATGGAAGATCTATCTTAATGTTGTTACTGTTCTTAAAATATTTCATATTGTTCATTACTTCCCTTGTACTTTATTTGTTTCCTTTCCTCGCTGGGCTATTTTCCATGGTGGAGCCCTTGGGCTTATAGCATCCTGCTTTTCCAACTAGGGTTGTAGCCTAGCAAATAAGAATGATCATAATAATATAGCCTTATGTAAAAACATAAAAGAAAGATTATACCGCGAAAGCAGAAACTGAATTAAAAGTCTGCGAGGAGCCTCCGTATAAGAGAAAAGAAATCAGTGGTAAAAGAAAAAGTAATGAAGAAGAGTTTCTTAGAGCACTTTTTAATGAAGGCCCCTCAATACTCGTTAGCGAAGTTCTTTCAGAAAACTTCATTAGGAGCGAACCTTAAACGAACCACACCCAAAGAAAATTAGTGGTCTTTTGGACATTCATTCTTGATCTAAACAGGAATTTTCATATCTTTTTCTCATTTCTTTTTCTTTTGAAAAAACTTTTATGGACCCCTAGGGGTATTGTAGCAAAATATATTATCTTAGGGTTGTGGTGTCCGATGTGGTAAATTCCCTGACTGGTGAACGCCACACTGGGGTTCTAGTCCCGCTGAAACTCGTTAGTTCCTTTGGTCGCTGCAACCTCATCATCATCGTGAGCTAAGGATGGGGTATTTGGAAGAGCCTATAGATCTATCTGCTGAGTCTTCAGCAGCCATTCCTTGGCCCTCCTTGGTCGTAGCTTAGTTGGAGAGGTGGCTTGGACGCTGATCATATGTATATATGGTCAGTCTCTTGGGCAGTGTCCTGTTTGATAAGGCAATATCACTGTCCCTTGCTTCAGTCATTCACGAGGGGCCTTTAAATGGCTGCCATTAGACTTAGGGACTTGGGATGATTGCAGTGATATGGATTGATATTGGTTTCATAAATAGACAGATAATTCATTTATCATTAAAACGCGTTTCATACATATATTTAATTCTACTCAGGAATAGAAACGCTAATGCTAAAATTCATAACATTTGATATAGTTGTTACCTGTGTCGAGAAATGTTATATCTTCACTATACTAGCATGGTCTGCTGTGAGCGATCAGACAAAACTCT
>NC_090765.1:54899636-54904636 GCF_036898095.1 Palaemon carinicauda | reverse complement strand
CGGTGGAAATGAAATACATTTTTATTTGCGTTCGCTTTTCTGTTTCTTTCTTGGTCTTTGCCCGTATTCGATATCAGAGGACCTAGACAAAATGGTATAATTATTATTATTATTATTATTATTATTATTATTATTATTATTATTGTTGTTGTTGTTGTTATTAGCTAAGCTACAACCCTAGTTGGAAAATTAAGATGCTATAAGCCCAAGGGCTCCAATAAGGAAAAATAGCCCAGTGAGGACAGGAAATAAGGAAATAAATAAACGATATGAGAAAAAAAATTAACAATAAAATATTTTTAAAAAACGGTAACAATATCAAAAAATATATTTCATATATAAACTATAAAGAGACTTATGTCAGTCTTGTTCAACATAGAAACATTTGCTGCAACTTTGAACTTTTGAAGTTCTACCGATTCAGCTACCCAGGAGAGCATTTTTAGATTATAACCTAAATCGCTCATCTTACTTCCTAGAACCATAAAGTAATTTACTATTTTAGACTTTGTAATATATTTAGATATTGAACTCAAACAACGACTTCAATCTTATATCCGCTTGACCCAAAAATTAAATTAACTTTGAAAAAAGGTTTAATGAAAAATATTGAAACAAATTTCGATATCCATTAAACATCAAAATGACAGCTGGCTCACATACGGGAATTATTCCTATGTATTCTGGGTTACCAAAACAAGATTTTATTAATATTCGATACTCTTGTTCCAACGCAAAATGGAAAACAAAATTGGAAAACAATAATAGATGGCCACCCTGCATATTTTGATCAGGATTAAGCAATCACAATACTATTTGGTGATTTATTCATGTACAGTTGGACACAGGAGTTCGTGACACACCTCGCTCTGAGCGGAGAATCCCCGCCTACCACTGATTTCATCTCTACCTACACTTGTCTTTGCCTTTTTTTTCCGCTCATGAATGGCAGAGGGGAGGGACAGTGACATTGCCCTATCAAGCAGGACAATGCCCTAGAGACTGACCATACATAAATATGATGGGCACCCAAGTTCCCCTCACCACCCAAGTTAAAACCAAGGAGGGCCTGGCAATGGCTGCCGATGAATCAACAGATAGACCTATAGGCTTTCCCAAACGCCCCATCTTTATCTCACGGTGAGCTTGCAGCGACCAAAGGAACTAATGAACCCCAGTCTGGCGTTCACCAGTCAGGGATGTTATCACATCACCCACCACAACCCTGTTTGGTTACTTGTCGCGCAGTAAGGGTGTGACAGGGTTGACTTTCTCATATTTGGGTATGCCATGAATTCCTACGTCCAACTGTACATGTGTGTTTCCAAAGTTTATTTACCCTTTTTACTTGTCTGAACCAAAGTGTCCTCGAGAATTTTTTTTTTAATCAAATCGAAGCAGATTTCCAATATTTTTCACTTGGCTACTCGTTCATTCCTCCTTTATAGCCATTAAATATCTTCGCATATATCCACAAGGCACTAGAAGAGTTGGAAGACCCAGACCTACATGGCTGAAGACTATGAAGCATGAAGTGTAAGATGATGAATGGGGAAGTATTGATTTAAAAGCTCAAGATAAAAACGAATGGCGAAATGTAACAGAGGCCTTTTGTGTCAATAGGCGTAGATGATGATGATGATGATATCCATTTATCCCTCAATCGTTCTCCTGTATTCCTTCACTGTAATTTTCCCTCATCTCATTGTTTTGATTCCTTGTTATATCTCCCTACGCTATTGGGTTTTAAAGACAGTCCATTTTTATCCGTCTCCTTACACGCAATCTGTAGATTTCCTTCCTCCAACTCCCTTGTCCTCAGTACACATAAAATCCTAATCCATCCCCTCCAAATGGCAATCTTTTGGAAGCAGTCAAATTAGCCAATTATAAGTTATACTTCTAACCCCCTTCTTTACATAATTATATCAATTAACCTACTCTTCCTTTCGCTCTGCAGTCACAAAACATCCAAATTAATTACTTCACCAGTTGCTCTCTCTCAAGTTTACTTGAGGTAATTTGTAAACTTACAAGGGAGAGTGAGAATAGGTTTACTTTCCTTATCGTAAGAAGCGAGTAGTCAAGGTGTTTGCCCTCGATTCCTTAGCCTGATAAGAAAGAATGTTTATGGAGTGAGATCTCCCGAATCTAAATAGTTAGGAAGAAGTTTCGGTGAGAGTCAGCAAGACTGATGGACAAACTTTTCCTCCACTGTTGGCAAATACCAAATCAGGTCGAACTTGAAAGAAAAAAAAAATGGGAGAAGGGAATTAAGAAGAGGAGGGGAGAGCGATTTTCCTCAAAAGTTTGTCAGCAAGAAGTTGATTTTCAGCTACTCTTGATTTCTCGTTATTCTTCAGATTAATCTTACCGAACTGGACGGGAAATTTCTCTACAATTTCAAAATCTGAAAGTGAACACATACATTCGTAAATTCCTTTGCAAGTTTCGCTCATTAAACTCGCAACAGTTAGACTTGTTGCTGCTGAAGTTTCAGGTTAATCACTTCATTTCCAAGAAAGGCTTACTTAATTAATAAAAATAACTGAAATCTGATTGTTAAAGATTGTGTGGAAATGTTCTTATAATCAAATCCAAAATTTAGATATCGTGATGATTTCGAATTATTTATATAATCCTGACATCTGCTCTGAAGGATTGAAAAAATAACTATGATGAATTTTGTGGGATTCGAATGGCCATATAACTACTATTATCAAATCTTGTGCTATGCCATAGCCTTTCTGAGATTACCCTTGCCATTCTTTATATATTAGAAATGCAATTGTGAAACTATGGAAGAGAAATGTCAAGGGTCTGTAGTTTTGGAATCAATGGTGTATATTCTCAACTAATATCATTGAAGCCTGTATCTTACCTCAAATTACCCGATGTATTTTGGTATGAGGTTGATGTAATTTCTATATTTACTTTTAAATACTTTGTTATCGTGATAGATATCCGTATAAGTCACTCTGAGTTAACCAAAAAATTTTCTGTCTAATAACCTTTTACCCCCAAAGGACGTGCTGGGGAAAAAATAACCCCTTGGGGGTTAAGGGTTGGAAATTTCCAAAGAGCCTGGGGGTAAAAGGGTTAATGCGTTACGGACGCAGCATTACCAAATCAAGCACCATTCTCTTGCTCCTTCGCCAGCTTCCTATAGGTATAACTGCGGTAATTGTTCCAGAGTACTTGACATTACTCAATGCTACTTTCTATTCCGAGCTTTTTATTTCCCAGAACTCGGAAATGTACCATTTAACGCTTCCAGACAACTAGATAGTATAAGTAGTTCATTCTGCCTTTAAACGTATAAATAATGGCACATTTGCCACTGGCCTCCATCGTTACTGAAATACTGCCATCCACCTTACGGGCTGCAGAATTGCAAAAACCTGTACTTCGCCAGAAGGGCCGGGCAATCTACAATAACAAATTCATCCAGTTTATATATCTAGAACATTCCACATCCCATGGTCTATTCATCTTAATATCATTATTTGAACTCATGGTTTCCGATAAATGCCAATATATTTTATTAGTATAAAGTCCATCTGCAAAAGATAAACTTTTTGGCCACCTCCCACAAGTTTATTTCAACCAGATTTCGGCAAATGTATGTGTTTGTGTGCATTGCACACCAAAAGTAGTTAATCCTGATAATTTATAGCATATTCCATTTGAAAATGAGTTGTGTATACTAAAATTTTAGTAATTCTGCACATCAAGCATAGACCTCTATTGCTGTGAATGTGCAAGTAACACACTCGAACCGTGGCCACCGTGAGAGCTCAATTCCCCCCCCCCCCTTGCTTACTTAACCAACCCAACAGCCTCCCGCCCCCCCCCCCCCTTGCTTACTTAACCAACCCAACAGCCTCCCCCCCTGCTTACTTAACCAGCCCAACAGCCTCCCCCCCCCCCTGCTTACTTAACCAGCCCAACAGACTCTTTAGCTATGGTAAGCAGCTCTTCTAGGAGAAGGACACTCCAAAATCAAACCATTGTTCTCTAGTCTTGGGTAGTGCCATAGCCTCTGTACCATGGTCTTCCACTGTCTTGAGTTAGAGTTCTCTTGCTTGAGGGTACAATCAGGCACACTATTCTATTTAATTTCTCTTCCTCTTGTTTTGTTAAAGTTTTCATAGTTTATATAGGAAATATTTATTTTAATGTTACTCTTCTTAAAATATTTTATTTTTCCTTCTTTCCTTTCCTTACTGGGCTATTTTCCCTGTTGGGGCCCCTGGGCTTATAGCATTTTGCTTTTCCAGCTAGGGTTGTAGCTTAGCAAATAATAATAATAATAATAATAACAGCCTACCACCCCTGCTTACTTAACCAACCCAACAGCCTCCCCGCCCCCTGCTTACTTAACCAACCCAACAGCCTCCCCGGCCCCTGCTTACTTAACCAACCCAACAGCCTCCCCCCCCCCTGCTTACTTAACCAACCCAACAGCCTCCCCCCCCTGCTTACTTAACCAACCCAACAGCCTCCCCCCCTGCTTACTTAACCAACCCAACAGCCCCCCCCTGCTTACTTAACCAACCCAACAGCCTCCCCCCCTGCTTACTTAACCAACCCAACAGCCTCCCCCCCCTGCTTACTTAACCAACCCAACAGCCTCCCCCCCCCTGCTTACTTAACCAACCCAACAGCCCCCCCCCCTGCTTACTTAACCAACCCAACAGCCTCCCCCCACCCTGCTTACTTAACCAACCCAACAGCCTCCCCCCCCCCCTGCTTACTTAACCAACCCAACAGCCTCCCCCCTCTGCTTACTTAACCAACCCAACAGCCTAACCCATCCCCCTCCCATCGCCTTTTCTATAAGAAAGAGAGTGGAGGAAATGGAGGAGTATAGGGACATCTAAAGCCATTTTTGCCAGCATTCTACTCCAATTCCCTTTTCCAGGTAACCACTTTGTTTCTTTCTCAAGATCCAAGATAGACAATCTGGGAAGTTCATTTCCCCCTGGTCCTTTTTTATG
>NC_090765.1:54882136-54889636 GCF_036898095.1 Palaemon carinicauda | reverse complement strand
TTCATAAAATTCAGATATCGAATCTTCAACTTTTCCTTGAAAGACTTTTATATCATCAGATTTTCTTATTTCAAATAGGAGTCTTTTTGAAAACCAGAACCCAGAGTAGAGGTGTATCTGACCTAAGTAAATTGAAACCATCGGTATAAAGTCTCGTTGTTACACGATTCGTTGGCTGAATCATCTTCGGTAACATCCATAGTGTGGAATGAATTCAACGCATGTATATTAGTCACACGAAATATTTGAAGTCAGGGGATTTTCACTTCATTGCAAAATATCCATTGCATGAATGAGCACGATGGAAAATTGAATTATATCAAATTTTCAACTTAAACGGAGAAGTATTATATAGATTGCAAGATGTGTTGGAGAAAAATATAATAAAAAGCAAAAACTTTTATCTCGTACACAAGATTTCGTGAAATTTCGGGAGCAATTGCCGTTCCTAGTTACGAAACTTAAATTGATTTAAACAGGCCGAGCGAGTGCTTGTGCGAGCAAACAAGCAGGTACAAGCAAGCGAAAGCAGTGTTTTCCCTTGATATGAAGGTGCATTATGAAGGTTTATTCAGAGGGAGGGGGAGTCTCTGTAAATTCCGGAAGATTAGGTGTGGCAGACGATGTTGAGCAAATGCTAATGTTCATCTTCAAGCAGCCACGAATAACACTTAATGTAAATGATGCTAATGGGAACTGTACGCGCTTTCCCTTGGTGGAATTCATGAACCAAATATTTGAGCGCCTTAACTGGCTCTGCCGTTGACTGGGTAATCGATTCTTTTAAAGGCTGCTGACTCCGTTTAGAGCCATAAATGTTTAATGGTTTAATAGCCACTCATGAATGGCAGAGGCAAGTGACAGTGACATTGCCGTAGCCCATACCGCTCTCCATCAAAGCTAGGACCCGTGAGGGCCAGGCAATGGCTGCCGATGACTCAGCAGGTCTGATCACTATAGGCTCTCCCAACCCCCCCCCCCCCCGCCCATCCTTAGCTGGTTGCAGCCACTAAAGGAACTAGCGATTTTGAGCGGGATTTGAACCCCAGTCAGTGTTTAAAGGTTTAAAGGCCGCTCATTAATGGCAGAGGCAAGGGACAATGACGTTGCCCCTATTAAGACAATGCCCTTGAGACTGACCATAATATACATATGATCAGCAACCAAGCCCCCTTTCCATCCAAGCTGGGATCCGTGAGGGCCACGCAATGGCTGTTGATGACTCATCAGGTAGACCTATAGGCTCTCCCAAATCCCCCCGCCTTAGCTCATAAGGATGGTGAGGTTGCAGCCACTAAAGGAACGAACAAGTTGGAGCTGGACTCGAACCCCCGTCTGGCGATCAACAAATAGGCAGCCACGACTGATTTTTTTCATGCTTTGGAATAACGTGACATCAGCTGTTTCCTGTACTTCAGCTGAGCACTTAGAAAATTTGAGCATCAAAGCACGTACACATTCTCCGGAGAGTTTCTAATTTTGCAAAGTATAATTCATTAAAGTACTTAATCATGTTTGTATATGATGTATACGTGTTTCTACAGATTGCATCATTCATAGTTCTCCTAACAGGGTAAACAATCACTCATTTATAGCCTTAACTATCATTGTTCAATCACACAATATTAGTCATGACGTTTGTTGACATAAACTTGATACTCATGAAATATTATAGTTGCGACATTAGTTTGACACATAAGAAATATTACAGTTGTGACATCGATTTGACACTCATGAAATATTATATTTGTGACATCAGTTTTGATACTCGTGAAGTATTGTTGTGACATCAACTTGACACCTGAAATATTAGAAATATTATAGTTGTGACATCAACTTGACACCTGAAATATTAGAAATATTATAGTTGTGACATCAACTTGACACCTGAAATATTAGAAATATTATACTTGTGACATCAACTTGACACCTGAAATATTAGAAATATTATACTTGTGACATCAACTTGACACATGAAATATTAGAAATATTATACTTGTGACATCAACTTGACACACGAAATATTTTAGTTGTGACATCAACTTGACACCTGAAATATTTTAGTTGTGACATCAACTTGACACCTGAAATATTTTAGTTGTGACATCAACTTGACACCTGAAATATCATAGTTGTGACATCAACTTGACACCTGAAATATCATAGTTGTGACATCAACTTGACACATGAAATATAGTTGTGACATCAACTTGACACCTGAAATATCATAGTTGTGACATCAACTTGACACCTGAAATATTTTAGTTGTGACATCAACTTGACACCTGAAATATTTTAGTTGTGACATCAACTTGACACCTGAAATATTTTAGTTGTGACATCAACTTGACACCTGAAATATCATAGTTCCGACATCAACTTGACACCTGAAATATTTTAGTTGTGACATCAACTTGACACCTAAAATATTTTAGTTGTGACATCAACTTGACACCTAAAATATTTTAGTTGTGACATCAACTTGACACCTTAAATATTATAGTTGTGACATCAACTTGACACCTGAAATATCATAGTTCTGACATCAACTTGACACATAAAATATTATAGTTGGGACATCAACTTGACACATAAAATATTAGAAATATTATAGTTGTGACATCAACTTGACACCTGAAATATCATAGTTTCTGACATCAACTTGACACCTGAAATATTATAGTTGTGACATCAACTTGACACCTGAAATATTATAGTTGTGACATCAACTTGACACCTGAAATATTATAGTTGTGACATCAACTGGACACCTGAAATATCATAGTTGTGACATCAACTTAACACCTGAGATATTATAGTTGTGACATCAATTTGACACCTGAAATATTATAGTTGTATGGGCCTACGTCATCTTAATTACCATTCAATATTCCAACATTAATCTCACTTCAATTCAGTTTCATATCGTGTATCTATCTTTTTGTGTAATGCAATTTTATACCGTGTATCTCTCTCTCTCTCTCTCTCTCTCTCTCTCTCCTCTCTCTCTCTCTCTCTCTCTCTCTCTCTCTCTCTCGGTATGCAGTTTTTTACCGTGTATCTATCTCTCTGTGCATGCGGTTGTATACCGTGTATCTATCCTTCTATGTATGCAGTTTTATACAGTGTATCTATCTCTCTTGGTATGCAGTTGTATCTCTCTCTCGGTATGCACACGCATACACGTATACGATGCGTGCAAGTTGCATTCCGCGCATCATGTACCTCATTTCTTTTTTACCATCACTTTTCCCAGTTCTATTTAGGGTAAAAGGCTAGAAAAGGATTTGCATCTCCGCTCTTTGTAACAGAAACTTTTCGTTTTATATCAAAATTCATTGAAGCGAAGCACGAGAGCTTCTCGTGTAGATTATAAGTTCAGTGGGAGAAAATAATTAATAAGATCATCTGGCCTCAACTCTAAAAAGGAAGTACTTTTTAAAGGATGTAAGTGGTGTAATAAGTGGAAGAAGTTTTTCCAATTATCGCGCACTTGGCAACACTTGAGGAGAAAGTCACATGTGCTCATAACGTGAGGGGAAAAAAGGTGAGGAAAAAAGAAGAAATTCTTTGAGGAAGGCAGCTTTTTGTTTCAAGAAGATTTTAGATCTGTATGCAAACACCCAGTCAGTCTCTCTCTCTCTCTCTCTCTCTCTCTCCTCTCTCTCCTCTCTCTCTCCTCTCTCTCTCTCTCTCTCTCTCTCTCACTGAGACTTTTATATTTCTTCTTCACTTTTAAGCACGTCATCATGATGCTTGTGAGAGGAATTTCTCTAGCTCTCCTTTCAAAAGACAGAATTCATTTCTGCCCTTTCGTCTGGTTTTATTCTTTTATCACTGGTGGAATTTTGTTTATGAATTTATACCCGTTCAGTTTTTTTACGAACTAGAAAACATTTTACTATCATCATCATGTTTTATTTTCTTTGCTTCCGTCAAACTAGATTAGTTTTTCTCTCATTCTGTCTTATTACCTTTTAACAAGTTGGAAGGAGGTTATGTTTTCACCCCTGTTTGTGTTTGTGTGTGTTTGTTTTTTGTGAACAGATTTCTGGCCACAATTTTAGGTCGCAGAGTAATGAAACTTGCAGGGATTAACTGTTATATAAAAAATTTAAAATTTTCAAATTTTAAATTTTTTTAGGTCAAGGTCAAATGTCAAGGTCACGGTCAAGTAAAATGCCCAATTCACGTAATCAGCCATAAGTTTGAACATCGTTGTCACTGAGATTTCAAACTTGGATCATATTTGAGTGTATGAAAATCCACGCCAATTAATACATGTTAAGGTCAAAGGTCAAGGACAATATCGAGTAAAAGGTCAAGAAATAAGCTGCCACGGCGTTTGAAATACGCATCGGGTAAATTTCCTCTCTATTTATTAACCACGTAATTAAAGTAGGAAGATATGGCCAGTCGGGTGTTACAAGACTTCAATTACAAGACTTCAATTGAAAAGCAATAATCGCCAATTCTTCTTCTCCACCGTTATCCCTACATCAAGATACCTGTTCAACGGAACAAAAGGGGAAGAGTACCTTCAGAGAGAAGGATCTAGATGGCCCATTGGAAACGTCCCTATCTGGCAATTTGCCAGATAGTTTCTTGTAGTGTCTGCAACCTCGCCATCCTTGTGAGCTAAGGATGGGGGATTTTGGGGAAACCTATACTTGCTGAGTCATCAGCAGCCATTGCCTAGTCCTTCCTGATCCTAGCTTAGATGGAGAAGAGGTTTGGGCGCTGATTATATGTATATATGGTCAGTCTCTAGAACATTATCCTGCTAGCAAGGGCAATGTCACTGTCCCTTGCCTCTACCATTCATGAGTAGCCTTTAAACCTTTAAGAGTTTAGTAGGTCTTGCGTCCTTGTTAATAGTACGAAGAACCTTCAACCTTAAGTGTAAAATATGGTCACCCTCCAACCAACATCAAACACAGATAACAACGGACAGTTAAAGTGGGACCACCTAGGACTCCAAGGAAGAGGCAATTAATGTTAAAAACGGTAACGAACAGTTGAGTTACTGCGCTGGTAGAATTTTCGAACAACTATGTTCTCTTTTAGTTACTCTCTTACAATCGTTTATACTCTTGTATGTTGAGACTTATTTAATAAATTGGTTTAATGTGAGACAGTCGCCAAAACATTGAAGGTCAACATTTGAATAGGTTATTGCGGAAGAAATTTACCGGGTAAATATATACTTTTATATATACAATATATACATATATGTATTTGTATATATATATATAATATATATATATATGTATATATATATGTGTGTATGTATATATATATATATACATATATATATATATATATATATATATATATATATATATATATATATATATATATTCATATAGAGAAGTGTGTTCATATACATATACATGTATACCGGTATATATGCATTTAAGTACTTGTATGTATGTTGTATAAATAATAATGTATATACGCACATTCATATATATATATATATATATATATATATATATATATATATATATATATATATATATATAAATGCATATAGGTACATGTATGGACGCATTATATGCGGATTAGATACAGCCAAAAAAAAATCCCGATGACTAACGATAGTTTGGAAAAGTGTAAATACCATTAACGTAACTAAAAACCAAGATGGTTTATAAGTTCATGTAAACATAAATGATGTAAGAATGGATGTCATTAATCCTCATAAGCTTTTTGCAGTAAATATTAAAGGATAATGAGCGAAACGATAAGTTATTAACCACATAAAGCAAACAGGATAATAGGTTGTCTGCAAAAGATTTGTAAGAAAATTAGTGTTTCGATAAAAGCCAGTATTAAAATGCATGAAGGAGTTATTGCACAACTTTTCCATTATGTAACTGAAGTTGCATACGAAAGGGAGAAGGAAGGTTTAAAGGTCGCTCATGAATGGCGAAGTGAAGGGACAGTGACAAAGCCCTAGCGGGATAATGCCTTAGAGACTGGCTAGTGAAAGATTTGTAAGAAAATTAGTGTTTCGATAAAAGACAATATGGAAATGCATGAAGGAATTATTACACAACCTCCCCATTGTATAATTAAAGTTGCATACGAAAGGAAGGAAGAAGGTTCAAAGGTCGCTCATGAATGGCAAAGTGAAGGGACAGTGACAAAGCCCTACCAGGATAATACCCTAGAGACTGCTATATACAGTATATACATATGATCAACGCCCATATCCCCAATTTACCCAAGCTAGGACCAAGGAGAGGACCAGGCAATGTCAGCTGATGAATCGGCAGGTAGACCTGTCGGCTCCCCAACCCGCACCCCTCCTTAGCTCACAAGGTTGGTGTGGTTGCAGACTCTACAAGAAATTGTCGAGCTTGAGCGAGACTCGAACTCCTGTCCGGCATAACACCAGGTAGAGATGTTTCCAATAGGCCAATATGGATGGATTGCTGGCACTGTGTTTATGAAATGAAATGGAATCGAAAGTAAAATAAAGTTGAAAGTATTAGAAATGGGCTGATAAGAACATAGTGATTAGGATAAATTATTTGAATTGGGAAACTAAAGATAGGTCAGTGAAAACATTGAATGATTTACAACTTTTTGAAGGAAGGCATTAAGAAACACCAAAACATTGATAAGACCATAGTGATCAGGATACATTTTCATATGGGGAAAATAGAGAAAGATAGATAAGTGAAAAAAAATAGAATAATTTATAATTTTTGAAAGGAAGAAATAAAGGAAAACTGACACGGTGAGGTGGACAGAAATTTATCGAAAGAGCTTCGAGGTCCACCAAGAAAAAGATAGAAATAAATTTCGGCGTGGAGGAAAGGGTGCGTTCTCTGCACCGAGGTTAATATGGAAGTCTGGTTTCTCGTGGCAATCGTCCCCGATTCGACAGGAAAAGGTTGAATGTGGTTTAAAACGTACTTGATTGTATTTCCTCACCCTTTTACACGTATTCTGTGTCGGGGGCCTTTCTATTAGGGTGTATTGAATCCAATGTTCTTCATTTTCTTCGATAACATTTATTCCGCTGTCGCTTTTTCATTCCTAATGTTATTTCGATTGTTCTTCATTTTCTTCGATAACATTTATTCCGCTGTCGCTTTTTCATTCCTAATGTTATTTCGATTGTTCTTCATTTTCTTCGATAACATTATTCCGCTGTCGCTTTTTTCATTCCCAATGTTATTTCGATTGTTCTTCATTTTCTTCGATAACATTTATTCCGCTGTCGCTTTATTCATTCCCAATGTTATTTCGATTGTTCTTCATTTTCTTCGATAACATTTATTCCGCTGTCGCTTTTTTCATTCCCAATGTTATTTCGATTGTTCTTCATTTTCTTCGATAACATTTATTCCGCTGTCGCTTTTTTCATTCCCAATGTTATTTCGATTGTTCTTCATTTTCTTCGATAACATTTATTCCGCTGTCGCTTTTTTCATTCCCAATGTTATTTCGATTGTTCTTCATTTTCTTCGATAACATTTATTCCAC
>NC_090765.1:54871554-54879054 GCF_036898095.1 Palaemon carinicauda | reverse complement strand
TCCCGGGAATGTTTCCAAAAATCTTTGGAATGCTTTTGTGGTAGAAGATTGTTCCGTTTTTATTTAATGCTCCGGAAAT
Organism: Palaemon carinicauda; assembly: GCF_036898095.1. Classification (NCBI taxonomy): domain Eukaryota; kingdom Metazoa; phylum Arthropoda; class Malacostraca; order Decapoda; family Palaemonidae; genus Palaemon; species Palaemon carinicauda. The sequence continues at coordinate 54,878,975 of NC_090765.1, read as the reverse complement.
ATCGCCGTAGATGGAAGGGAGATTTTTCATGAATAATTTTCATTAAATAAGGCAGAAGTAAGAGAGAAAAAATGAAGCATTATAAATGGGTGGAATATTGATTGAAACGTAGAGAAATTTATTTAAGCCTATTCGTTGTATAATTCCATTGGCTTACAGTAGATGGCATTGAAGACGATTAAGAAACTATTAGTTAAATATACATATATCTCCTTTGTTTCTCTAATTTGATAAAATAAACATTGCAATAGGGCATATCGAATACTAGCCCTTATCACACGCCCATCCAGAAAGATATATATATATATATATATATATATATATATATATATATATATATATATATATACTGTATATGCACAATGTTCGTGTACATATACTAATTCATAGTTGGTACCCAAAGCATTAATTTTTAAATTAGCTTTGTATTTTGTTATTATTTCAAAGTCATTACAAAAGACTAGGTTAAGTAATATATAAAACAATATTTATTTATCCATTATTTTTTTTTATCTATTCATTTATCTTTATTATTATTTGTCTTTATTTATTTAAAGATGTATTCATTAGCATATAAATACGTAACCTGTACCATATTCATGAGTATATCTTGATGCCAGATTGATCAAAGTGCAAAAACATTCGCATGAAGAAGGCAATGAAACCCCTACTTTTAAGAAACACTCCCCTCTTCTACGCTGATCATACGCACGCCTTGGGACGTCTTATCATCTCAAGATTAATCGTTCCGTCGAATGACAACGCATTTCTCCCCCCAAAGCCTATTTTCAACGCTGCTATGATTCGCTCTTTGAGAAAATAAAAGCCCCTGATAACGTAAACGAAAACTAATACCCTCACGCGGACGAATTCAATTTCCCTTTCGCGAGCGTCACTCCCTCTTTCTCCTCTTCTCGGAGTCTGCCTTCAACCCCATAAAGACTCCATCCCCAGGTTCCCTATATTGTCTCTCTCCCTGTTCAATAAATTTCCTTCCATCTACCCTCCTCGTTTCGAGGCCTTGAGACTTGAGTATTTTCTCCCAGAGCCTCGGGAAGCAACGTTGCGTTCTTCATTTTCTTCTTCTTGGGTTTTGACCAATGACCTTTCCTAGTATGCTTTGATGCGTCTTATTTTTAGCACAAATTATTGTTCATATCACTAAAGTAAAAATCGAAGCTAATATTTCACAATATATAGTCTGCATTTGAGTGGTGTATATTCATAACCTCTTTTTCCAATATTCTTAGTTTTTTATAGTTTATCTTCATTCTATCCTTTATGTACATATATGATTACTTTTTTTACGGAAAGGGATAATAAAAGATAAGCTGAGGATGTGGAACGTCGAGAAAGAGAAGATGATAACAGGCCGAGATGTATACTTGTTTACTTGTTGTTTGAAGGTAAATTTGGTATATCTGTTTGAATTTCATTCACACAAGCTATCTATCTATCTATATATATATATATATACTATATATATATATATATATATGTATATATATATATATACTGTATATATACATATATATATATATATATATATATAATGTATAGATATATATGTATGTATGTATGTGTATGCATATTCGTGTATATTCATGTATATATACATACATGAATTATATATGTACATGCATGCGTAGGTACACTCATACAGCATATACACACATATCCATATATATAAATATGCGTGTGTGTATATGTAAATTTATAAATAATGCATTTGTATATACAAATGCGTGTATGCATATTTGTGTATATGTATATATGCATACATAAATTATACATAAATCATGTATGTATATGCATGCATGCATGCTTAAGTACACTCATACATCCTATACATACAGATCTTTATGTATAAATATGTGTGTGTGTATATGTGAATTTATAAATAATACAAATGCATATACAAATGTATATATGCATATACTGTATATATATATATATATATATATATATATAATATATATATATATATATATATATATATATATATACGCAGTAAATATGTGTTTGGTTGCAAGTACGTACACATGCATCTATGTGGGCTAAATATTAATTATAAGCAGTGTAAAGGGAACGTGTTATATATTATATTCCGTAAAGTGTATAATCTCCTCGTCTGAACAATGACTTGGAAATTACATCAATTTACTTATTCACAACACAGCAAGTTACAAAGGACAATCAACAATGGCATGTCTCCGCCAGTACACCTCCCGCTGTGTACTGTATGTATTACTAAGGACCATTGTAGCTTTTCCTTCGGCACCTATCTGCACCCACTTTTTAATTTTCTATAGTACTTCAGTTTCCACTTCTCTCTTTCTTTTCAACCTCCTTTTTTTTTGCTTCTACTTCTTATAATTTTTTCTAATTTTCCTTTTTTTCTTTTATTTTTTTTTTACTTCATAGGGCAACTTTGAGGTCATATGGCTCCAATTGCATAGGACCCTAAGGGAATGTGAGGTCAAGTAGGTCATATTCAATTTCCGAGGTTATGGATTACTTCCTACTTTAAAGTTTGTCAATTCGAAAGTCAGATGCTTGAAGCAGCTTTGATTAAGAAGACAAATTATTATTATTATTATTATTATTATTATTATTATTATTATTACTTGTCACGCTACATCCCTAGTTGGAAAAGCAGGACGCTATAAGCCCAAGGGCTCCAACAGGGAAAATGACCCATTGAGGAAAGGAAGTAATGAAAAACTACAATTTTAAGAACGATAATATCATGAAAATAAATCTTTCATACTTAAACTATAAAAGCTTGAAAATAATAACAGAATAAATAACGAGAAGAAGAGAAACAAGATATAATAGTGTGCCCGAGCGTACCCCTAAGCAAGAGATCTCCAACCCAAGACAGTGGAAGACCATGGTACATAGGCTATGGCACTACGAAAGACAAGAGAACAATTGTTTAATTTTGGACTGTCTTTCTCCTAGAAGAGCTGCCTACCAAAGCTAGAGTCTCTTCTACCTCATGAAATTACAGTACTTAATGTCCTCCAAGCCAGATCTGTTACATAAGAATTTCACTTCATATCAGAGGGTTTATCATTTTAATTAAGGCAGCTTCAAGCATCTTGTTGTTTGAGTCGACAAGCACTTCTAGATATTGTATAACTAGAGGACGTCGCAGTTTTGTCTTGAGGCGCAGTTTGTTAATTAGAGAGTCAGGCACACGGACTAAACCTGATGAATGAGAAGAGCAAACACCATTAATTTGTTATAAATGAAAAAAATAGATTCTTCACTACATTTTCAAATGAACACTTTTGGAATGTATTATTTATTATTTATCACAAATAGTCAATCATTTGGAAGTGTACCTGTGCATATAATGGTATACAGTCTCGTTCATTTTCTATATGAATATACAGTATATACATATATAATTATTATTATTATTAATAGTAGTAGTAGCATTAATAGTAGTAGTAGTAGCTAAGTTAAACCCCAAGTTTAGAAACCCGGATGCTATAAGCCAAAGGGCTCCAACAGGGAAAAATATCCCAGTGAGGAAAGTAAATAAGGAAATAAATAAACTACAAGAAAAGTAATGGACACTTAAGATAGAATGTTTTAAGAACAGTGACATTAGAATAGATCATTCATATATAAACTATAAAAACTTCAAAAAAAAAAAACCAGATTAAGAGAAATAAGATAGAATAGTGTGACGGAGTGTACCCTCAACCAAGAGAACCCTCAACCAAGAGAACTCTCTCTCTCTCTCTCTCTCTCTCTCTCTCTCTCTCTCTCTCTCTCTCTCTCTCTCTCTCTCTCTCTCTCACATTGTTTATATATATACATATTTATATATACATATATATGTGTATATATACATATTTATATATACATATATATATATATATATATATATATATATATATATGTATATGTACTATAATATATATATATATACATATATATATACATATATGTATATATATATATATATATATATATATATATTATATATATAGATAATTATATATATATATAGTTAAATGTATATATATATATAGAGAGAGAGAGAGAGAGAGAGAGAGAGAGAGAGAGAGAGAGAGAGAGAGAGAGAGAGAGAGAGAGAGCATAAATGTGTGAACAAGTGAGGTCCACCAGTAATACAATATTTTTTTCTCCTAATTAAAGGTGACACTCCACAGACACCCAATAAAAAATGTCACAATAATTTTCATCTTTTCATTGGGAAAAATTCAATAACATCAGTTCCTTCCTATACAAACAAAAGAAACTCTTATCAATATTGTATCTCATTTTTACCTTTCAAGCACTCTTGCAAGCATAGGATATTAAGAATTTTTTGAATACCAATACTTCTAAACCCACTGGGCTCCACAAGGTAATAGAACAGTTGGAAGACCCAGGCCTACATGGCTGAGGACTATGAAGCGTTAAGTAGGAGATGATGAATGGAGAAGTATTGATTTAAAAGCTCAAAATGGAGACGACTGGCTAAATCTAACTGATGCCCTTTGCGTCAATAGGCGTAGGAGGAGATGATGATGATGATGATGTATTATTGACCATGCTAATATTTTTGCATGTTTGTTGTATCTCTCATCCAATTAAAAACTTGGATAAATATATTTGTATATAATCAATTCATCTCAGTTTCCACCTGTCTGACATTCAGTTTTCATATTTCTATCCCATGAATAAGAGTTGACTGAAAAATTGCTTCATACATCAAATTTAAGGATAGTTGTTTACTAACTCAAGCCTTTTGCTAATATTCCGGTGCCTCTTCTCTTTTTCGTCTATTTCTTGTGATATTTTTATGCCACCTACCTGTAAGAATCAATCTCTTCCACTCTTCCTCAATTCATGCTAATATTCATTCAAGTACCTGTCTCCTTGTTTTCTGCTTGCTCTCATATCCTTGCTTTTATTAAAATACACTTTCTACTTTCTTTGCCAACTAGCAGTTTTAGATCCCTCTGCCAGTCTTCGCAGCCTCTATTCACTATTACCAATTAACACGAGATCATCATCATAAAAAAATTCACATCTCACTGCAGGTCATTTTTCTATTCCTATAGTTTAGTCCGTACATCTACTGGCCTATCCATAAACTTTCTCATTATTGTCATTACTCTTTTCCTAAAACATTGAAAAGACGTTTCCCAAATCCATTTTCTGACCAATTCAGTAATTCTTCTGTTTAAATATTCTAACCCCGATTTAGTATCACTATAATGAAATTACATACTATAGTGTTGTATCTGAGATATACCTTCTATGTCACTTATATTAGTTCCGCCTTAATGTGTTTTGCCAGGTCAATGCATACCAGTTCATCATCATCATCATCATCATCATTATCATCATCATCACCATCATCATCATCTCCTACATCTAATGACGCAAAGGGTCTGACAGTTAGATTTCACCAGTCGTCTCTACCTTGAGCTTTTCCATAAACTGACTAAATCCACAGAGGATTCATTGGCTAAATTCATCAAAGGATAGCCTGTTCCTTGTGTTGCGCAGTGTCCTATCAGGAGTAAAAAGCTGAAAAGACATCTGGTCTATCGCCGCAAACTCAATCCCTCACTAGAGCTTCATTATTACAACATTCCTTTACTCAGGAAAATATTTAAGAAACTACGTAAGAATGTGGAATATATTCAAGAAAGATTGTTAGTAGTTATTTTACAGAGATTATGTGGGGCAATTGACATGTTCGTTCTGAGATATAAAGAACTTAAGGCACCGGCTGCTTTACCCTCCCCTAACTTTACGTGTCTGGGGTACATTAAAGCTATCCAAATAGTCGTCCTTTCGAATCACTCGTCCTATAACAAGATTTAGGAAATTATTATCTACAAGATCTGGCTCTTAGTGCCCACCTAACACGGTCATGCTTTTGATTTTGACTGATGATGGCACACTCCAAAATCTTCCATTTAGTATTGCCTCTACATTGGTATACTACACGTGACAATAGATTTGGTTACTAATGTACCATGGTTTATTAGGAAGTATATGGGTGGAAGATATACACGTCAGTGACAATTATAACAATGATAACTAGAGGGGCACTCAGTAGAGCGCAGACCTCCACCGCGGCAGTTTATTTCTTGACCTTTTGCTGGACCTTGACATCGAGCTTTGCCCTTAACATGTATTAATTAGATACACTCAAATATGAACCAAGTTTGAAGTCTCTGTGACAACGATGTCCAAACTTATGGCTGATTGCGTGAATGGAACATTTTGCTTGACCGTGACCTTGACCTTCAACCTTGACCTTCCAAAATTTAACAATTTCCAACTTTTTACATAATAGTTAATCCATGCAAGTTTCATTACTCTACGATTAAAATTGTGGCCAGGGAGCTGTTCTCAAACAAACACACACACAAACAGGGGGTAAAACATTACCTCCTGCCAACGTAACAGTGATAATAACAACATGAAGATGACATAATCGAAAACATTCGTATCCTATATTTGGCATAACACATTATGTTATTACCTAACAGGTAGATTAACTACTTCAAAATATTAGAAAAATTTCATTAAATACCAAAGTGAACAAATTATATCCTTCTACTTATGAAATCTACAGATCCCATTCACCATTCACCAAGTCTATGGAAATCTATCGGTGATACTATGAACGTTATACTCCACATTTGTAATATTTGGGGAACGATTTCCCCAGAATTTCTCTGAAAATCCGCAAAGGAAATGTAACGAATTTCTCGTCTCGAATTGTGTTGAAGAGAGAAATATATTGCAACGCTTTATCCACCATCAGTCATATTCCTATTTTCTATGTTTTGTGGAAGTCTTATAAAAGAATATTATTATTATTATTATTATTATTATTATTATTATTAGTAGTAGTAGTAGTAGTAGTAGTAGTAGTAGTAGTAGTAGTAGTAGTATTTTTATTATCTTTATTATCTTTATTATTATCATTATTATTATTATTATTGATAGCTAAGCTACAATCCTAGTTTGAAAAGCAAGATGCTATAAGCTCAAGGGCTCCAACAGGTAAAAATAGCCCAGTGAGGAAAGAAAATAAAGAAATAAATAAACGATATAAGAATTGATTGACCATTAAAATGAAATATATTAAAACATTAATAACATTAAAACAAAATTTTATATAATCTATAAAAGGACTTATGTCAGCCTGTTCAACATAAAAACATTTGCTGCAAGTTTGAACTTTTTGAAGTTCTCCTGATTCAACTACCCGATTAGGAAGATCATTCCACAACTTGGTCGCAGCTGGAATAAAACTTCTAGAGTATTGTGTAGTATTGAGCCTCGTGATGGAGAAGGCAAGACTATTATAATTAACTGCATGCCTAGTATTACGAACAGGATGGAACTGTGAATAGAGAAGTCAAGACGCT
>NC_090765.1:54821554-54866554 GCF_036898095.1 Palaemon carinicauda | reverse complement strand
CAAGTTGAGACAACTTAGGAGGCCCACTCACATGCCGCTGTTCAGGCGTACATACATCTTCAAGATAAAGAAGTCTTTTGTTTTTTCTTTGATAAATTAACCATCGTTCTTATAACCTATTGATTTGGTTATCTATCATCATTGTCATGGTAAGATCATCAAGTTGTTTAAGTGTAGGCCTCAGTTTTTAGCTATAGAAAGCACTACCATATTAATATGAAGGATGGACTGTGAATGTGTAGGGCTATTGTTCTGAATACGTTATACATGACAGTTGGGAGGAAAGTGAAATTAAAGTCTCTATTTAAGTAAATTTTCATGTTTAGGAGATTTTTTATGCTGGAAGAAAGTGTTTTAAAGTAATTCAGAGTTCGTGGAGAGTATTAACCCCAATTTTTTTTAAAGAGAAAAGTAGACTAGTTGAGACAATGATGAAATCTAGAGTTCTTATTACTGTATTATTATATTTGTTAAGACAGGATTATTTGTGGACAGTTACACGGCAGGGAATAGATAGGGGAATTGTGTATAAAGATACCAGTGTGAAGAGTATTACAACTTTGTTGCTTTTGTGACATGATATTTGCTTATTGCTAATGAGTTACTCACAAGGGAGTTTCACAAGAGCCTGTAGAGTTTTTCTGGGTCTTTCTTTTTGCAATTATTACCTAGAGTTTTGATCCATTAAAATCCACCCAAATTTATATGCAGGATTACATTTGTGGGTTATGGTATGATACTATAATTTCACATCAATTTTATGAACTTTATATTTTATTAAGACCTGTAACCTAACCTAATCTAACCTGTAAGGACACCGATCCCTTCGTCGTCCAGAAAATCGACAAACTACTTATTTATTTAAATTCTCTCTTCGCCACACTGTGGTGTCCTATGTATATATATTCCGCTCTACCAGAGCTACATTTTGATATATGTATCGTTTCATGACATGTTTTTGTTAACCCATAATTCATATATTTGTAAGTGTAAGAAAACACATATATTTTGGCGGGCACTTCAATCTGGCTTGGCGCCAATGTAATCCTACGTTTCCGTCCGCACCTTGTTATGTATTTCCGTGCGCATTCAAATAAAGTATCAGTTGATCTTGGTGACGCTTGTCTCACTGTCCTTACAACTGGTGACCCCGGAGTTGAAAGTAGCATCAGCGGTTTTAGCTTTGCCATTAACGGACTTATTATGGCCGTGCTACCTTCTACATACTCCGTTACCTTAGGCAAGAACCTGCCTTTGGTTCTCCCACACTTCGGTGAACGTAAAGCAGTAGGATGAGCTTAACCGACATAACCTCTCACCTCTTCGCCGACTCGTCGTCTGGCCACGATGTAGGAAGCAACACGCCCATCGCACCCAACGGCCTCGCCTCCACGCCCAAAGCCAAACTGCCGCCCTTTTCTCAACACAACACCGCTTCCTGGTTGCTGAGAGCCGACGTACTCTTCCGCGTCGCTAGACTCAGCGACTCCTGCGCCAAGGCTGACATCGTTCTCACCTCCATACCTGAAGAAGTATTCGACAAGATTTCCCCATGGCTCGACGCCCAGGCCGGCCAAGTTTCATACGACGACCTGAGAACGAAACTCATCGGTATCTACTCCCTCTCCGTCTCAGCAAGGGCACAGAAAGTACTGGACCTCGCCGGCAAGCCCATGGGTGACACCTCTCCTGTCGAGGCGTGGGACGAGCTAACCGGCCTGCTCATGCTCCCCGAAACAGACAGCAATGGCCGACGACGTGAGATTAGCTTATCTCGCGAGATCTTTCTTCGACGCCTACCACAGGACGTACGGGCCCAATTGACAGACGCCGACACGCTCCCGATGAACGAACTCCTGTCGAAGGCTCAGAAGCTCCACGAGGCCTCCAAAGCATCTCGCCTCGGAGCATCATCGTCAACACCGCCTCCGTTCTCCTCCTTCAGCAGCTGCTCTTCCGTAGACTCCTCGGCAATGGCCCTCGAGGACGACGAGATCAACATTCTATCAAGAAAGAAACCACCGCAACCGACGCGACCAAACCCTTGGCCTAACCCAGCATGGTGCTTCTACCACCAATAGTTCGGCAGTGACGCCAAGAAATGTAGAGCACCATGCAGTTTCCCTAGAAGATGACGCCAGAAGCATCCACCTGCCACCATCGCGACCGCAGTTAACCATAACAAGATTGGTTTCTGTATCCTCGATACTATTTCCAACCGTAGACTCATGGTGGACACCGGCGCAATGCAGTCAACGTACCCTCCTTCGAAGTCGACCTAGACCGTGGTCCCGACAAAAACGCTCCCTCACTCATCGCCGCCAACGGATCTCCCATACGGTGCTATGGAATCAAGACCCTCAAGATATCTATCATGGGCCGTTCGTATTCTTGGCCCTTCGCTATCGCCGACGTCAATCGCCCCCTCCTCGGTGCGGATTTCCTCGCCCACCATGGACTCCTCGTCGATGTCGCTAACAGACGTCTCATCGACACGGGGACCTGCCAGTCTCGCGCCCTAGAACATGGCCCTGCAACAATGTCCGTATCCGCCGTAACAACGCACCCCTACGCCGACCTCCTACGAGAGTTTCCCGAGGTTTTCAAGCCCGAGCTCCGACACTCGCCAGGTTCCCCGTCCAAGCATGGCATCTACCACCACATCACAATGACAGGACCTCCCACTCACGCCAAATTCCGCCGCCTCCCACCTCAGAAACTGAAGGATGCCAAACTCGCCTTCGAGGACATGGAACGCATGGGTATCTGTAAGAAAGCATCGAGCCCCTGGGCATCACCCCTGCACATGGTTAAAAAGCCGGACGGGTCCTGGAGACCTTGCGGCGACTACAGGTGCCTCAACCTCATCACAACGCCCGATCACTACCCACTGCCCAACATGCAGGACCTAACGAACGCGTTGCACGGCGCAAGGTTTTTTACCAAGATGGACCTTCTCAAGTCTAACTTCCAGGTCCCCGTATTCCCGGAAGATATCCCGAAAACTGCCATTGTAACGCCGTTCGGATCCTACACCTTCGCATACTCAACCTTCGGTCTACGCAACGCCGGGGCAACCTTCCAACGACTAATGGATAGCATTCTGGGTGACCTACCTTTCTGCGTCTGCTACGTCGACGACATCCTGATATTCTCGAAAACCAAGGAGGAACACCGGGGACACGTCCGCACCGTCCTAAAGCGCCTACAGGAGAACGGCCTAGTCGTACGCTTCGACAAATGTACGTTCGGTGCGGAGGGAGTGGATTTCCTTGGTCACCGTGTATCCTCGCGCGGGGTAAAACCCATGACAACCAAAGTCGACGCCATCAGGAAGTTCCCAATACCTACGACCATTCGCCAACTTCAGGAGTTCTTGGGAATGGTCAATTACTACAGGCGCTTCATCCCCAACATCGCACAAACCCTGTCACCCCTCGACGACGTCCTGAAAGGAAAAGCAAAAAAAACTCGAGTGGGGCTTGCCCCAGCAACAGGCATTCGCTCGTACGAAGGATGCCCTTGCGAATGCCACCACCCTGGCTCATTTCGACGACAACGCGCCCCTGCGACTAACGACCGACGCCAGCAACGTCGCCTGCGGGGCTGTGCTTGAGTAACTCGTCGATGGTTCTCCTCGACCGCTGGCATTCTTCAGCAAGAAATTGAAATCCGCCGAAACAAGATACAGCACCTTCGATAGGGAACTCCTCGCCGTCTACCTCGCCGTCCGCCACTTCAGGCACATCTTGGAGGGTACCCCCTTCACGATTGCAACGGATCATCAACCCCTCGTCCACGCCTTCACGAAATCAACGGACGCATGGTCATCCCGACAACAACGTCATCTCGCATCAATCGCCGAATTCGGGTGCACCATACGTTACGTCCCAGGAAAGAAAAACCCAATCGCGGACGCCCTTTCAAGGATTGAAATTGACGCGATCCACCTGGGAATCGACTACGCCAATCTCGCAACCGAACAACGCACCGACCAAGAAGCACAGGTTCACCTGACGGAGCCATCCGCGCTCAAGATAAGTGCGGTTCCCCTCGGACTAGCAGGAGTAACTATTCTTTGCGACACCAGCACGGGCCGCCCTCGTCCCTGGGTACCAGCCTCCTGCAGAAGGAAAATATTCAATATCATCCACGGACTTTCGCACCCCTCAGGACGCACCACTGCTCGCCTTCTGTCTGAAAAGTTTGTCTGGCCAGGGATAAAAAAGGACGCCCGGGAATGGGCGAGGTCATGCATCAACTGCCAGTCAAGCAAGGTCAGCCGTCACACCGAATCGGGGGTGGGCGATTTTCCCCAGCCAAAAAGACGTTTCGGACATATACACATCGACGTCGTGGGACCATTGCCCCCTTCTGGATCCGCTCGCTACCTACTTACGATCATCGATCGCTCCACGAGGTGGTTGGAGGCATCGCCGATGACCGAAGCTACGACTCAAGCATGTGCCGAAGCCCTCCTGTCAAGCTGGGTGAGCAGGTTTGGCGTTCCTGACGACATCACGACTGACAGAGGCCCCGCTTTCCTCTTAGAAATATGGCTGGCTTTGGCGAACCTGATGGGGACGACGCTCCACAGCACCACGGCATACAACCCCGCGGCAAACGGCATGGTCGAACGAACGCACCGCGCCCTCAAGGCGTCCCTGATGGCGAGCTGCACCGACGGGGACTGGAAATCACGACTTCCTTGGGTACTCCTCGGCCTTCGCACCGCCCCTCGCGCAGACGGTGAACCTTCGCCCTCCGAAAAAGTTTACGGGGAAGCGCTCGCAGTTCCTGGCGAATTCTTTTCCTCATCAACCGACGACACGCAGCTGGATCACCTAAGGGATATCGCCAGGAAGTTCAGGCCGTGTCTCAAAACTTACCAGGACAGAACCAAGCACTTCAAGCCAAAAACCCTGGATGACTGCAAGTACGTTTTCGTCCGTGTCGACGCTCATCGACAACCACTGACTAGACCTTATCGAGGTCCCTACCGGGTTATTAAAAAGACAACGAAAGCCTTCCTTCTCGACGTCCATGGCCAAGAGGACTGGGTCTCTATAGACCGCGTGAAACCAGCGTTTCTCGAAGGAAGCGACACCGCCTCCGCTGGACCTGGCAGACCCAGAGTTCCGCCACAAAACAAGCCGCCCAACGAAGGAAAAATCATCAAACGACGTCAAGAGGAAGAGATCCTTACACCGACCGCCAGCGCGCCCCTCCGTTCAAAAACAAGAGGAACCCTCCGACGCCCGAAGAGATACGAAGATTGATCATCAGCCCTCTACGCCGCCCGATGTCTTGGGGGGGGGGAGTACTTGTAAGGACACCGATCCCTTCGTCGTCCAGAAAATCGACAAACTACTTATTTATTTAAATTCTCTCTTCGCCACACTGTGGTGTCCTATGTATATATATTCCGCTCTACCAGAGCTACATTTTGATATATGTATCGTTTCATGACATGTTTTTGTTAACCCATAATTCATATATTTGTAAGTGTAAGAAAACACATATATTTTGGCGGGCACTTCAATCTGGCTTGGCGCCAATGTAATCCTACGTTTCCGTCCGCACCTTGTTATGTATTTCCGTGCGCATTCAAATAAAGTATCAGTTGATCTTGGTGACGCTTGTCTCACTGTCCTTACAAACCTAACTGAACCTAGCCTAACCTAACCTAACCTAACCTAACCTAACCTTATCATTAAAGATATAATATACCTTACTTTCTATAAACTGGGTTATTCCAACTTATCTTCTGTTTGTTCCTACATATGATACAAACCTTAGGCATAATAAAAGTGTGGCTTCAGTGTAGCTTGAAATGGCTATTTAAAGTTTTAACGAGGTAGAAGTAATAACTGACGGGTGAAGGCCCCGCCCACCCACCAAGTAGTGTAACCTTCACTATGACTTTGCCCGCTTAAGAATACAGATGTGTATCTTGGCGAACCCGTCTAGCTGTTTTAATCTTTTGAATTTTCTTTCAGATTGAATAAATGATCTTGCAGATAGTCGAATTCGAGGGATATTAATGAAAAGCCAAGGATATGCAGCATTTCCTGATAACTGTAATTGTGTTAGTTTTCTCTGCTACCTGCCATTATACAACATACATGTTTCTGCCAGGTGGCCTGTCTTTTGCTGTTACATCCATCGTGTGTGTGGCCGTACAATGGCAACGTCATCCTAAGAAAGTTGGTTTTCCTTGTATGTCACTGTTGCTCTGCCAATAATAAGTTCCTCCGCCACTGATTGTAAAAGGGAAGTGTACGCCACCCTTCTTAACTTGGTGTATGCTGATCCCAGAAGGTGTTTTTGTGGCCTCTTCCTCGTGAGAGCGATGTCATTGGCCTGCATAACTCCAAAGAAGACAAACTTCTTGTTCTCCCTTCTCCCTTATATCATCTTAGTTGAGTCTTTGTTGCAACTTTGAAGGAGAATGAGTCGAAGATGTCAACGAAGAAGTTAAAGAAATCTGATCGATATGAGTTATGTACGCGTACTGTAGCTCCTACTATTTCTCGAATCGTGGGGGAGACAGTGTTGGTACCAGGAACCTCGCTCCTTGAGTAAGGACCAAAAGCTGTCCCTTAATGAGAAGAGACATTGGCATACACAACCCTAGGGAAGTGTCAGGGTACTGTACTCGGTAGGGATGTTCACACACCTTTAACTGCACGGTCTCATGCTGGGAGGATTGATGGCCTAGTATTTTCCCACAGCAGGAAAAAACATTGGTTCTCACAACTCTCATATGAACTGAGTATATGTAATGTATTGTCAGTTGGGATGGAAGGGCACGCACTTCTTTCCTCTTACCTAAATGTCCTATTTCTCATTTTCTTTTGTGAGAGAGAGAGGAGTTGAGTTTGCTGAAAAGATATTGCTACGCCCTGCTACTGCTGCATTCTTTTATCCTATTGCAAAATTCTAGAGACGATAACCGAATCTTTGAATGTGACGCCTGCTGAGGTAGAAGTTATCAAAGCACAGGACGACCGATCAGTCTAACTCTCTGGAGTCTTGGTCTGGCTCCTCTGCATGGTTTCATAGGAGGAACAACACTGCATCAAAACCCAACTCTCAGGAAGGCGATGAGGTACTAGTTACAAGAGCTTACGCCTCTTCTAAGAGTCCCAAGTCTCGTAAGAGACAAGGCACGAATGCTGTTGGTCAGGACTCAGAGCCTTGCTCTCATTCCTCTCCTGCCAGGGACGTTCCCCAGACACTTCAGTGATGCCTACTCTATGCGCACAAACTTCAAAGGCTGCCCTAAAAAATTTGCTAGAGGTGTTTTCTGATCAGGATTACCACACACACCATCATCAGTGCCCATGATCGTTCGTGAACTAGATTCCTCTTGCACAATCAACCACAGTGCATACATGATTGCCTCCACGAACACCATCATCAATTAACCTAATTGTCCATGCACGTGATCAGCCACATGCACGATTATCCTTGAACATGATTGTACTTAATGAATGGCCATGTGCATGATTATCTACGAACACGATCTTCCACAAGCATGAGTCTTACAAACCCAATCATCCATGCGCATGAGTTACACAAATGCAATTGTCTAAGCCCATGATGGTCCACATGCATGATCTTTTACGCCCATGATCATCCACTCTTAGAGAGTTTAATGAGCACTATCACCAGGAAAACTACAGTATTTCCACACACCAAGAGTTCATATGTTACAGCCCAGATTAGCCTACCGCTGGTGTCCAAATGCTCTGTAACCACTTGAGTAGTCTCTGTGTTACCAATCACTATATGATCAGTCTTTTCCTCTCGCCCAGCCGAGTGACGTATACACCCCTGATTGGTCTCTCCCTGAGTATGTGTGGGAAGAATGATGCATAACGGGAATGTATCTACTCGTAAGGACGACCCTAGCGACCCTAGTACATCCTGAGAGGTTGTGTATCTGGAAGAATGTATTCACTACGCTTGTCGGACTCTACATAATTGGACACCATGCGCCTGGTCTTCAGTGGTTTTCGGGACACAGAATGTCTGGCATGTTGTTTTTTCTAGCTTTCCAAGTACAGTACATGAAACTAGTGGAAGAGGAATCTATGATCATTTTCATCTCTTGTATTGGCTATGAGGTCTTCCATTCATGAGCTCTGAGGTTTCCTTGTGCTATTTCCCTTCGTGTTTCATCTTCATGAGAACTTTTCTATTGTGTTCTCTCACGGCAACACAATTGTCTTTGTCTTTGTTCTCCACAGTCATTATTTCACATAGGTTGGCCACATGCCATGATTAGAACCCATGCAATCAGTAGCAGTAATTGGGAATCATGCTATTGATAGCTGTGATTGGAAACCCTGCAATCAGGAAACAAATAATAGTAACCTACGCTCGTTCTTCAGGTGATCATTACCTTCGAGTCACCAGGTAACCAGTTCACCTATTCCTATTACTTGTACCTTCCCAGTGTTCATTCAGCCCCAAAAAGGAGTAGGAAGAGGTCACTGAAGCATAGGATGATTGATTGATTTGATCCGAGTGATTTGAGACTGACTGACTTCCTCAGTAAGGTTTCTTGTAAGTTGCAGTGCTGTACCAAAGCCCGGGTAAAGTTTTTCAGCACAAAGTACAGGAGCTAACGCTCTTGCTACCAGAAATCCGTCTCGTATGAGACTGAGCACGAGCACTGTTGGTCAGAATGTGGGCAGGTGCCCTCGTCCCTCTCCTGCCACGAGATGTTCCTGATACGCTTCAGTGACACCATCTCTTGAAATCTCCCTACAGGCCGATACTGCTCTTCGACCTAGATCTTCCCCCACTCAGTCTCCATACTCAAAGAGGGATACATTGTTCCATTCACACACTCTCACCCTCCTCTGACTCTATATTCGATGATGTCGGATTCCTACACAAAGGAATGTGCCCTTCAAGCAGAAGTCAGGCCATGCTAGGGAAGAAATAGACGTCCCGGATGGGCTTCCAGGCTTCTATAGCCAGTGATTTCTTGTAGAAAAGTCAGCTGTAGACTGGAGATCAGGCATTAACCCCTCGGCCCTAAACAAATTTGTCCAAAAAACTCCATCCAAGATGGAGACAGCCCAGATGGTCAGGCTGGCAGACCAGAGGACTTCATATCGTTATACCTCAAGGATGCATACTTCCAGATCCCCATTCATCCATACTTGACATCCTCTCGGAAGTACTGTAACCGAGATTCACATCAAGGTGCTGTGCTTCAGCTTGTCCAAAGCACCTCAGGTGTTCACTTGGGTTGTTACCTTAGTGTCCACCTGGGCTCACAAGAACGACATTTGTCTCCTTTGTTATCTAAACAATTGGCTATTTCTAGCAATCTAAACAATTGGCTATTTCTAGCAATCTAAACAATTGGCTATTTCTAGCAATCTAAACAATTGGCTATTTCTAGCAGACTCGAGAGAGCCCCTTCTCCAGCGAGACAGGCCTCTTGCTTTTTGCCAGGATCTGGGGATCGTGAGGTAAAAGTCCCTCTGCAACCTTCTCAAGAGATGGTATATCTAGGGATGAAAATCATGACCAAACTGGGCAAAGTTTTCCTGTCCGAGGAACAAATAGTCTCAGAGAGGTAGCTCAACCCTTTCTCTCGATGTACAAGTTGCCAGGAGACCTCTGGCAAAGGCTGCTGGGACACGTAACTTCTCTAGAGTTGGTTCCCAACGGCCGTCTACATTCGTTCTCTACTGTGGGAGCTGAAGACCTTTTGGTTTCAGCACCTTGACCCACGGAACACCTTAGTGCCAGTTTCTAGAGCAGAAAAGGGACCCAAATTGTGAGTGTCGGACACCAACCTGCTCAGGGGAGTAAACCTTCTCTCTCCTCCCCCAGATTTGTTGCTATTCATAGACATATCAAAAGAAGGGTGAGGGAGCTCACATGTTGCACCTCACGGCATCCGGGCTTTGGTCCATATCCAAGCAACAGGGCCCTCCGTAGTGTTGAGGAGCGACAACATTTCCATGATGTCACACATACACAAACGAGGTACTTTTCACAGCAGCTAGATGTTGGAATCATCAGATGGACGGAAGACAACTCAGTAACGCTATCAGCCCGTTTCATCCCGGGCAAGAAGAAAGTGCTGGTGGACAATCTAAGCTGGAGGATTCAGATAGTAGGCTCCGAATGGTTTTTGAAACTACACTTAGCCAACAAAGTTTTGACTTTGTGGGCTTTGCCAACAATCAACCTGTTTGCAACATCCCTAAACCAGAAACTCCAGTGTACTGCTCTTCAGTACCGGATTCCCAGGCAGTCAGGCAAGACGCCTTCCAACATCCGTGGGACAGAATGGACTTCTACGCATTCACCCCCCTTCTGCCTAGTAAGGAGTATTCTAAACAAAGTCAGGGCATCGCAAGATCTTTTGATAACTTTAGTAGCTCTGTTGTGGCAAACATGCAGAATAGTTCCCGGACCTTCGGCATTTGCTCACAGAAGGCACCGAGAGAGCTTCCTCCGATCTACTCAGACAATCACACGGAGAGATTTTCCATTAACCGATTATTCACACCTAGGGGTTATACAGCAACTCCTTGCAAAGAAAGGCTTTTCAAGATCAATTGCAAAGAGAATGGCAGGATATCTTCGGGAATCATCTGCCTCGGCATATCAGGCAAAATGGTTCGTCTTTTATGGTTGGTGTCATGGATGGGGTATCCCTCCTCACAGTGCCACTATTCCAACGATAGTGGAGTTTTTGGTATACCTTGGGGAGGAAAAACTTTGTTCAATGTCGTCAGTGAAAGGCTATCGCTCGGCCTTAAGCCTCGATTTTAAACTGAACGGAGTTAAAGCTTCTTCCTTGATGGAATTGTCTCTCTCCTCATATGGAATTTCAAGTGTACCTGGCCTGAGTTGGAAGTCAGACCATCTTGGAACCTAGTGAAAGTACTATGCTCACCATACGAACCTCTTTGTCAAGCATCAGATCGTGACTTGACCCTAAAGATGGTCTTTCTTCTAGCCTTGGCCTCTGCCAAGGGTCAGCGAGCGACATGGTCTGTCCTATGACATCGCTTATTCAAGGGGATAGTGGCCAAATGACATACGGTTTCATCCCTGAGTTTGTAGCTAAGAATCAAAATCCGGCTGTAGCAGATCCTAGATTCGGGCCCTTAGATTGAGAGTCTCTGTTCTGTAACAGATCACCCAGACCAACTGTTACTTTGCCCTATGAGAGCGCTGAGGTAATACTTTAAAAGAACCTCCAGAACCAAGAGGAAGATTACAAATAACTTCCTGGATCAGACGGGTAATCGAGGGAGCTATATAACTAGGCTCCTCACCTCCTAGTCGTAATCCCCGTGCTAATGACGTTGGGTGTCGTCACATCCCTGGCGTTCAAATAAATTTCTCTGTGACGCTGGTTTTACAAGCGGGCGTGTGGAAACGGCAAACTACATTCACCCCCCACTACCTGCAAGACATAACCCACAGGAACCTGAATACATTTACCTTAGGTCCTGTGATGGCTCCATAAAATTTGGTCAGTAATACCTCGACTCCCTTGTAAGACAAGTAGTAGTCAGTTGATGGCAGATGTTACCAGTGAGTAAGTCTATGATGAATATGAATGAATGAATGACTGGCCACTTCCTATTTCACCCTTCCCTCTCTTAGGGTTCAGCATCCGAGGAACTCTGCAAGCTGACCTCCTCTGACTGTAGGTGGGTACCATGCCCTTTGTGTAGTCTGATGTATGTTTATATATTTATGTTCCAAGCAAGGTGGAGTTGGACAATGTCCAGGTTAAGTGAGGAGCTTGGCTCCAAAATTACGCTTACCTGGTCGTTACATTGCTAAATTCTACACCTAGCATCGATTGCTCAGGCCATCATCCTGTAAGGATCATGAGGTGTCAGGGTGGCCCGGGACTGTCACCAGCCAGTTGGTTTTAAGACTTGTACCCACCATAGAGTGAGTCTCCATAGTAAAGAGTGTAAGGTTTGCATATAATGCCGGAACAAATGACAAATTTGGAATAATTTTTATATTTCCTAACTATACATACTGGTCCCACCATTCCCTTCCTCCGGGAAGCCCTGCCACAATTGCAGTGGCGGTTGTTTACTAGTGCTGGTGTGAGCGGGGTGGTTGGTCTACCCATGCTATCCCCCCTTCCACTAGTTGCACCTTGCAAACGTTTCAACGGCTGGGTTCAGCTATCGCCAAAATAAAATCCTACGTAAAGAGCTCCAGGTTTGTATAGTTAGGAAAAAAGCAAATTATTCCAAATTTTTGTTTCCTAATTACTGTATACAAACCCGAGTCATTTACGTTACACTTCCCTCTTCATTCATCCCTCAAGTTCTAGGTGAAAGTCAGAGTGAGTGACTTCCCAGTGAGCTGGCTAAGGCTTCCCCCGCTAGTAACTACCGACACCTTGTTACAAATTTTAACAGCCAAGTTTCCAGCTTTGCTCAAATCATACTTCTGTGAAAAGAACTCATGTTTTTAGTCAGGAAAATTCAAAGTACATTTAAAATTTATGATTTTTAACATATAAAGATAGTTCAAAATGACCATACCAGCCTCGGACCCAAATTTTATAATCCAATTGATTTTTCTAGACTTCGTGGAGTTACAAGGAGCATTATTCATTAAAATTCAAGAAGAAAGAATTGCCTAGTTGAAGATAATCAGGTTCACAACTCAGGAAAACAACAAGTACAAAACTGGGAATTATGCTTCAAAACTGCTTTGAAAACACATGCTGTCTTGTATAAGTATGCTTCAAAACTGTTTCAAAAACACATGCTTGCTATCTTGTATATAAAGTACTTATCCATTTTTTCACAGTTACATAGGGTAGTAATGCATCAATAATGGTTTTCATAGATATAGATTTATTAACTGACTTCTCTCTTAACAGTGTATGTTGACTAGGTTCTGTGGAAGTATATCTAAGACTTTGATTCTAACCATACATTATAATGTAAATAAATTAAAAAATAATCATAAACTTTAAATATTTAACTTATATGTCAAACTTTAGATCAGTCCATAAAAATAAGTATTTAGATTTCATGATGCATTATAGTAAAATTTTTATATGTTATTTAATAAATTTAAATTTTCATGTTCTAAAGTGGCAGGTTTTTATTACAGGAATCCAGCTTTGTTCTGTATCTTCTTAATCTTGCCTTACTGGGCTTGTCTTCTGTATCCACAAAGAAGTTCACTTCCCCTGAGTTTGAATGCACAGCAACTACCTGAAATTGGTACATCAAAAATATTATTTATATTACAGTATTTGAAAATAAATCGTAACATTGTTATTACCAAATCAAGAAAATGTATTGGACACACTCAATACTCTACTGTACTAATAATGTGCAAAATCTTTATTTCTACTGTACTAATAATGTGCAAAATCTTTTTTGGGCTCAAGCCATGACGTCCTGATGGAAGGTTCCTTCAGTAGCTTCCTGAGGGTATATATGACTACAGTAGATACTCCCAGAGAATTAAACTAAAGGATTCACAGAATTCTAACTTCTGGCTCGAGTACCCGTAAGGTTTCCCTTTTGGATATCGTATATCAACAGGGGACGTATGCTTGACACGCCACAAGTTATAGGAGGGGCCGTTGCAAAGTTCTCTTCCTGTGTTACTGTTACGGTACCGAGCGACGTAAACAAACGGCAGCCATAGCTGTCCGCCATCTTGACAAACGTCACATCCGCCTGCGTCATTCCTTTTTTTGTAGCGTTTCCATACTGAGTGTCTTTCCCAGTTTCACTAATTTTTCACCTTAAGTTTCAATCCTCAGCCTCGCCTTCTTCTGGAAAGTTGAGTGTACCATGTTCTTGTATTGTATAAATAAGCTCTAGCTGTAAAGTAACGATTTTTTATCCTTAAATCTTGTGTTTTGTGGCAGAGCTGTGCCCTAACCGGAGGCGTCATGTTGCGACGTTGCTGTCCGCCTCACATGCTTTATTTAGTTAGCCAGGACAGCATTCCCGGTCTTATAACTAATTGAACAACATTAGTTATTTAATCTTCATTGCTAAGAATTAGTTATATTATGCCGATAGTATTCCTTCGGCGAACATAGTTAGCCGAACCCTATGCTAGATTGCTAGCCTAGCCCCTAGGCTCGATGCCTAAGTGTTCATGTTTACTTCCCGCATGATATAATAAGTGTTCCTAGTGTTATATTACGAAATGAAGATTTAGGCATTTATACATACAGAACTCAGTGATTGCACATATGTTTTTTTGCCTTCAAGGAAGTATACAAGGGGTTTCGGTGATCTTACAGTCGACTCCCCTGCCCCTAACCTAACGTTAGGGTTCTTGTATACTTCCTCACCTCCCCAGTTACCTTTTTAAGGTAACCCCTCCCTCTGTGGTAGCCTAGGCTACATCCTAACCCTCCTTACCCTGAATAGCATTCGGGTAGGTTAGGCTAGGATTGTTCTTCCCTTCTTCTTGCCATTATTCATGGCTTGAGTCTGGGACAGAACCTCAAAGTACCAGTCGTTCACCCAAGCTCACCTTTAGGAGAATGTTTTTCTCCTTCTGGTCCTTGCTAGAGGTTGAAGGTGGAGGGGCTCTGCCCTTCCCCCTAGTCCACACTTGGTAGGGTTACGACCCTTCCTCCCTGTGGCCTAGCGACTTGTCCTACCCGTCTTTCCTGGTCTAGGAGACTAGTTCTCCTAGCCTAGGTTAGGCAGTCCATGGGATTCTGTTTCTTTATAGTTTAGGACAGGACACCAGTGCTGTACCTATGCTGAGCTAACCTACCCTAGGCTGGAGAGTGGTCTCTTCCTACCTAGTTAGGCTAGCCCTGAACAGATTCCCTTCCCCTGGGTGTGCCGGTGGGTGCTACGCCCCCCATTCACTCCCTTTCAGGACCCTTTCCCTTTCCCCCCCTATCCCTTTTGTGTTGGCTCGCCATCACACCTTTGTCCGCTGTCCAACTCCACCGCTTGCCGATGGGTTGTGGAGCCGGCTGGGTCCTTTCGTTGCTTAGTCCGTACTGCTACGCTTCCCGCATATAGTCGTACTATGGGATAGCCTTCGGCGGTCGGTCTGCCGGCGGAGGACCTCCCTTCCTTGAGTGTTCTTTGGTCCTCCCTTGGGCTGCCTCTGGCATTATAGCCAGCTACCGGCTTTCTGCCGCCGGATGAAAGGTGCACCCTCCCCTTTCACTGGGTATTACCCCTCCCTCTCTTCCCTCCTATCCTATCCCTCTCTCTATCCTTGTGTCGGTCCACTGCCGTTTCTGCCCTGCCGGCGCTAGCCGTCAGCATCTTCGGTGCCCCACCTGTCTCATTGAATGATGTCAGTGTTGGTCTACCGTTGCCGGCCACCTACCGCCTGCCGGGGGCCGCCGACTTGCTGGCGATCTGCCATTATCTGAGGTTTCATCCTTTCTCTCTGCCACATAGCCTGTCGGCTGGGAAGTGTCCATCTTCGATGGGGATCTGCCGGCACCAGACGAGCCTCCGGCAAGCCATCCGGCTGCCGGCGCCAGACGAGCCTCCGGCACGCCATCAGGCTGCCGGCGCTACTAGTTTTGGCTTTACAGTGGACAGTCGCTCCTCTCTCCTGCCGGCTCAGTCCCGGCAGCTATTATTATGCAACTATGGATAATAGCCAGTACACCTATGGTATGCCTATACCTTAGACTGAAGACTATTGTGTATAGTTGTACAATAAGACATTTTCCAGCATATTCTGTGCATCCTTGTGCAGTCTCTTGCCGGGACCTACCCGCTAAAGGGGCTTAGCTTATCCCCTTTTTCTCTCTATAATCTGATTGAATTCAGATTTCCCCATCCCTGTATTTAATTCCCCAGAGGAAGCCTATGCTTGGCCCATCCGTAACGGATGTCCTTCCTCTTCCTGGGACCCATATCGGCTCTACGGAATTAATTACAGTGTGAGGTCGCGGCAATTGGTTGGGCGGGAGTCGCAAATATGTGTCTTTCCTACCTCTTTTCTAGCTTACCTATCCTAAGCTTATACACAAATGGAACCTTATATTATAAGTTACTAACTTAATCCTAATCTAAGATTAATATAAGTCATATGGTATTGACTTCCAAGTACTCATTCTCTTTTCTTTTACAGGAGGAGTACGTGAAGTGTGAGAGCGCCTTCTGTGGTGTTCGTCGCCCTGACTTCTATGGCCACCTGGCGTGCCGGACCCACGCCGGCTGGTCAACCAAGAAGGGGATCCTTCGGTATTGGGGTCCTCAGGTCTGTTCCGCTGCAAGGGCATGCTTGATGAGGCATTTGACAATCCTCCGTCCACGGAGGCCAGGGACAACATCCGAAGGAAACTGCACAAGTGGGTGCGCGGTTTTCAGAAAAACGCACGGGGCCTTATCTCCCTAACGAGAAGATGAGGGCCTTACTCCTCCCTAAGGCATCTGTTGATGCCATGATCCCTAAGGATGAGATCCCCTGCGTCCAACTAACGGTCGAACCGGATGCCGAGGCCGCTCTCCAGAGTTGTCACATTGACGAAGTGGAGAGGATGTCGGATGTGTGCGAAGATACTGAAAGGACCCTCATGGCTGAGGGTTGAGAAGACGAAGTGGATCAGGTGGAGTTCCCTGATTCCGAGGGCGAGATCTCCCTTGCGCCCTCTGCGGCTTCTGTCGTGGTTGAGGAGCCAGTCCCCTCTACATCTGCCGCTCCGATACCTGTGGTACCGGGCACCCAGGATACCATCCAGGCTTTGGTGGCATTCCTGGACGAGAAGTTCCGCAAAGGTCATGAGGATCTTAAAAAGGAAATATTGAGCATTAAGAAACAGCCGAAAAAGATCTCTATCAAGGATCTTCCCTCCTGCTCAGTAACAAATCCCTGGAGGCATACAGAACACATGCCGATCACGACCGGACGCATCTTCATTAACGACAAATTGGGTGCCGTCCCCCTTGAAGAGGTGGAGTTCTGCCCTAGCTTTGACGCCTACCCGGGCTGTTACATCCGTCTCGAGTCCGAGCCAGTCTCCAAGGAGGAGACCGAACCTAAGGAGGTCATCATACTTGAGCACTCCAAGGCTCAAGCTATGCTGGCTGATAGCCTTAAGAGTAAAGGCTTTACTAACTCTGAGATGCCGGCGTTGAGCAAGAAGTACCCGTCCTTTCTTGCTCCTCCCACCACGGTCTTTCCCTTTACGGAAAAGGCCCTGAATGTTGTCTTGAAGGCGGTGGAGGAAGGAAAGCCCTGCCCTACAACAGAGGAGTGTAGGCCTCTCTCCCTCGCCCTACCTCCCGATGATAAAAGCTGGAAGCCTCCCCAAGTTCCATGATCACCTTTTATGTCGGGAACAAGACACCAAAGAGAGGCTGGCCGCCTCCCTGTCTCTTCAAGTATAACTTGAAGCAATGGCCGGGGACGTTCGGGTCCCGGGCTACTAAATGGTTCTCGCTAAGTCCTACCTTGCCACCTTGATGAAGGACTTGTACAGCTTCATCAAGGCCCGGAGAGCCTGTAGAGATTTCGTGTTCGCAGACGCTACTGTAAAACACGAACCCCGGAAACTGATCTCCTCCAACATCTGGGGCAAATACCTATTTCCAGTGGATCTGGTAAAAGAGATTGCGGACAAAGCTGCCACTGAGAATAGGAACCTTCTCAATAAATGGGGCATGTCCCGAAAGAGGAAATCTTCTCAGGATGACAACTTAAGAAGTCCAACAAGCCCCGACCCCAACAGCGTCAGGCTAAACGTCAGTTTCCGGCTCCTGCTACTCCCCAGCTTTGGCTCAACCGCAGCAGACCTTTCAGTTGGTCCCTCAGCCGGTGGTGACCCAGTCACCAATCTTTACCCCTGCATATGAAAGGCAGTCCACTACCTATCACCCCAGAGGTAGAGGCTCCGGCAAAGACTCCTCTCGTCGTCCATCTCGAGGGAGAGGAGGAAGGGGAGCAGGCGGCCGAGGTGGTAAACCCTCGGGAAACCAGAAGCAATGAAGTGCTTCCGGTGGGAGGAAGACTCAGCCACTTGCAGGATCGTTGGACCTTCGATCCTTGGGCCCACAGCATCGTCAAGAAGGGACTAGGGTGGAGTTGGGTAAAACCACCCCCAATCTTCCACCAATTCTTCCAACCCTCAACCCCCATCCTGGAAGAATACATCCTAGAACTCTTGAACAAGAAGGTGATCAAGAGGGTGAAGTCCACCAGGTTCCAAGGAAGACTGTTTTGAGTTTCCAAGAAAGACTCAGACAAACTCAGAGTCATTCTGGACTTATCCCCTCTCAACAAGTTCATTGCGAACAACAAATTCAAGATGCTGACTCTTCAACATGTAAGAGCCCTACTTCCTCAAAGGCTTACACGGTCTCAATAGACTTGGCGGATGCCTACTGGCATACTCCATGAACCATCAAGCTTCCTCCTACCTAGGATTCAGGCTTCAAAGAAGAAAATATGCCTTCAGGGCCATGCCCTTCGGGGTCAACGTGGCCCCAAGAATCTTCACGAAGCTCGCAGACACGATCGTCCACCAGCTACGCCTTCAAGGCGTCCAGGTGATGGCTTACCTAGACGATTGGCTGGTCTGGGCGACATCGCCAGAAGAATGCTTACGTGCCTGCAGAAAGGTGACCCAGTTCCTGGAACATCTGGGTTTCAAAATCAACACCAAAAAGTCTCGTCTGTCTCCAGCTCAGAAGTTTCAATGTTGGGAATCCATTGGAATCTTCAGTCACACCATCTTTCCATCCCTCTGAAGAAAAGGAAGGAAATAGCCGGATCTGTCAAGAGACTTCTCAAATCCAAACGGATTTCAAGACGACAACAGGAGAGAGTACTCGGCTCCCTCCAGTTCGCTTCAGTGATAGACCCAGTGCTACGAGCACAGCTAAAGGATGTATCGGGAGTCTGGAGACGAAACGCATTCATCGCTCGAAGAGATCTCAAGAGACCCCTGCCAACCAGGCTTCGCTCACTCCTCAAGCCGTGGTCGGAAGCAAAGAACATGAAAAGATCAGTTCTTCTTCAACTACCACCTCCGTCGGTCAACATCCGCACGGATGCCTCGCTAGAAGGATGGGTGGGTCACTCCCACCAGCGACAAGTTCAGGAACGTGGTCTCCCCTATTCAAGACGTTTCACATCAACATCTTGGAGGCCATGGCGGTTCTTCTTACTCTGAAGAAACTGTCCCCTCGTCCTTCGATTCACATCCGTCTCACTCTGGACGGCACCGTTGTGGTCAGATGTCTCAACCGTCAGGGCTCACGATCGCCCCAACTCAACCAGGTTATGCTACCCATTTTCCGTCTTGCGGATAGGAAAAATGGCACCTGTCTGCAGTTCACCTACAAGGATTCCGTAATGTGACGGCGGACGCTCTATAGAGGACAAGCCCCATAGAGTTGGAATGGTCCCTAGACGCAAGATCATTCTCCTTCATCTCCCGTCAAGTCCCAGAACTGCAGATCGACCTCTTCGCAACGAGCGACAACAACTAACTTCCTCTATACGTGGCCCCATACGAGGACCCTAAAACGGAAGCGGTGGACGCCAATGTCCCTGGACTGGAACAGATGGTCCAAGATTTACCTGTTCCCTCCAACCAACCTTCTGCTGAAAGTCCTCGCCAAACTGAGAACCTTCAAGGGAACAGCAGCCCTAATGACTCCCAAGTGGCCCCGGAGCAACTGGTTTCCCCTAGTCCTGGAGCTACAGCCCAAGCTGATCCCTCTGCCGGGCCCAGTTCTCTCCCAGCAGGTGCAGAAATCGACTGTCTTTGCTTCATCAAAGAAAGTCCGAGACCTTCATCTCAAGATTTTCTCTCCCTAGCCGTGAAGATAAGGTTTGGAATCTCAAAGAAAAGTCTAGACTTCCTAGAGGAATACAAGACAAAGTCTACCAGAAGGCAATATGAGTCATCTTGGAAGAAGTGGGTCTCCTTTGTCAAGGCAAAAAATCCTACGGATATCTCCATAGATTTTTGTATGTCCTTCTTCATTCACCTTCATGGACAAGGCTTAGCCGCCTATACGATTTCCACTTGTAGATCGGCCTTGACAAGACCACTGCTGTACGCTTTCCACATAGATCTGTCCAACGAAATCTTTAACAAACTTTCAAAGGCATGTGCTAGACTCCGTCCGGCACCACCACCGAGACCCATCTCCTGGTTTCTGGATAAGGTACTCCACTTTGCCTCTAGCCGGGACAACGACTCTTGCCCTCTGAAAGACGACTCAAAAAGTATTTTTGCTCTCGCATTGGGAGCTTGAGTCAGTGAAATAGTGACCTTATCTAGAGAAGAGGGCCAGATACAGTACGCCGATACAGGGGAACTTACCCTCTTCCCTGACCCTACGTTTCTCGCAAGAATGAACTCCCCACCAAGAGACGGGGACCCTAGAGAATCTGCCCCCTGAAGGAAGATGTCTCTCTATGCCCAATGGAGAGTCTTAAGGTCTATCTTCGAAGAACTTCAGACTTTGGCGGAGGACAACTCTTTAAAGGAGAAACATCGGGCAGTAATTTGTCACTTAAACAATTGAGGGCGAAGGTCACCTACTTTATTCGCAGAGCGGATCCTGACATTACACCCGCAGGTCATGATCCTAGGAAATTCGCCTCTTCCCTAAATTTCTTCCAAGGAATGGATTTCGAAAAGCCTTCGATCCTCACAGGCTGGAAATCCTCAAGAGTGTTTTTCCAACACTATGCGAAGCAGGTGCAAGAGGTGAAGAGATTCATGGTAGCTGCAGGTAGTATGTTAAAACCTGCCGCTTAGTGCTGCGTAGAACAGCGAGTTATTTCGGGACTCTAACTCAACGGGTGCCTGTGTTGACCCTAGTGCCATACATAGTGACTTCAGGTGACACTTAGTGTCACAAGAGACTGTTCTTCCACAAGGTGACGTAACATAGACTTTAACACGTGTGCCACATGTTTTTGGACATGAAGTGTGTTGTGACTTTCAAAGACTTTAGTTCCCCTGGAACTCATGTGTGTAACGGCAAGTTCTTCCTTTTCGGATTCCACACCATAGTCTTACAGTCCCTAGTCTATGTTTGTCAATCAACAATTTTACTGTAAATTGGTTACCTTCTTTCATATTATCGCGAATGTTTTCTTGGATAAAATAGAAATTTCGCTACCATATGCGTCTTATTTCGCCCTACCAAAGAAAATAAACTACTGTTACTGAGTTTTAATGCCCCTATTTAACCTTTATTATATTTCATGTTATAATATTGCTCCTGTCTGAGATTTGCTCACCAATGAAAGTGAAATATTTGTTCCCACACAAGTACTTAACTTTCCTGATCTGTCCATCGAGACCGGCAAGATTCTCGTCTACAGGTGAGTTTATCGTCATCAGGGTACTTCGAGATGTTCCTATCGTCCACACAGGACTTCCCTGCCAGGGGGGCAGGAAGCCAGGTCATAGTTTATGCCACTGGTAGTGACATGCAACGGAGATGTCACGGTCTCTAAGGTCATCAGACCAAAGGAATATTGTTTGAAGTAGAAGGCACTACCGAAACGGGGAAAATCCACGATACACTAATTCATCAGGACGTCATGGCTTGAGCCCAAAAAACGGATTTTGAGCGAAGCGAAAAATCTATTTTTGGGTGAGATGGCCATGACGTCCTGATGGACCCGCCCTATTTTCTCTATTCTGGCCTGTCAGGCCCCTCCCTTTCTTTATTGCATCATGGAGGCTGACAGAAACGCTAGAAGGAACGACGCGGGCGGATGTGACGTTTGTCAAGATGGCGGACAGCTATGGCTGCCGTTTGTTTACGTCGCTCGGTACCGTAACAGTAACACAGGAGAAGAACTTTGCAACAGCCCCTCCTATAACTTGCCACACCTTTCCCCTCGAAGCGTGAACGCTATGTGGGGTGCAGATAGCCATGTGGCGTGTCAAGCATACGTCCCCTGTTGATATACGATATCCAAAAGGGAAACCTTACGGGTACTCGCGCCAGAAGTTAGAATTCTGTGAAACCTTTAGTTTAATTCTCTGGGAATATCTACTGTAGTCATATACTGTATACCCTCAGGAAGCTACTGAAGGAACCTTCCATCAGGACGTCATGGCCATCTCACCCAAAAATAGATTTTTCGCTTCGCTCAAAATCCGTTTATTTTGATAAGAAATTTCATTACTGTACAGTACTATGTTAAGAAAACAGCAATGCTGAGTTTCTATAGTAGAAGGATAGTCTTAGTATACAAACCCATCAATCTTATGGATGACTGCAATTATGGTCTTAAAGGGTCACTTCAAAGTTGATCAGAAATCCTTCATCCTAAAGAACTTGGCCTATGATTTGCTTATGTAAGGCATAATTCTCTCGTCTCTGCTATGACCAGCCAGTTATCCAAATAAACAATAACCTGAACTCCCAGCAACTGCAGAAGTTAATACAATAGTTTTGTGAACACTCCTGTGTTTGTTGAGACGAGAGGGGTCACGGATCACCCTTTACTCAGTTGTCCTTCTTTGGTACACTTAGAAGATTAAAGATTAAAAAGTCTGCCCCTGAAATTTAAGAAACCTACATTTCTTTATGGCTCTCTTGGAAACCTTTTTCCTCTGAACCATTTTGTAACAGACTCTCTTTAAAATGGAGAGGGTCAAGATTGGTCCTTCTTACTTGACCTGAAAGAGGCATATATACAGTATCTACAAGTTCCCGTGAATCCTTAGTCTCGACAACTACGGAGGGTTTGCGGGGAACAGGAGGTATGGCAGTACAAATCTCTTTGATTTGACCTGATGACGACACTGCATTCTTAACTTCTCATAGCACCTGTGAGAGCAGTCCTCCACAAGAGAGGCATAAGGATGATGAGATACTAGGGCAACTGGCTCATACTGAGGAGCTCAGAACAGGAAGCTGTTTCCACAGAGTTCATAGTCTTGAGATTCTGTAACGAACTGGGTATCCAGATCAACATAAAGAAGTCAGTCCTAGTCCCAGTCAAGTTTCAATCTATCAGGGGATGAAGATCAACTCTTCAATCTGACGCAAGATTTCACCAAGACACTGAGAATGCATAACACTTTCTAAAAAAAAAAAAAAAAATCACCTCCTGCCAAGCTGTGGATAATACTCATTGGCCTCCTGTTGTCTGTAATCCGGGTGTTTCCTAGAGGAAGGAGTTGACTTGGACCACTGCAGCACCAACTCTACAAACTATGAGATCAAGTCTTCAGGTTCAATGGACAGAGATAATCACACTGAACCTCACTAAGGTCTTCCACTGTCGACCCCTCTCCCAGACATCATGTTTTCCAATGCTTCAGATTTTGGGTGGGCAGCTTCGATAGGGGACCAGTTCATGTTGGGGATGTGGAAGACACAAGAATCTGGGGAATCCATCAACTGGAGGGAGCTCCAGCTGGTCCCTCTCACCCTTCGACCTTCTGTGCTCATCAAGAGTCGTCTTATCTAAGAAAGGAAGTAGAGATAAAGTCACAGACACTACAGTAGATGACCTCGCACAAGAGATTCTGGCCTCAGCAGAGGGGAAGAACGTGACACTCATGGGCACGGTTTATCATTGGCATAGCAAATGTTTCAACAGACACTTGGGTTGAAGAGACCAGATGCTAAATACAGAAAGAACCATAAACCAACAAGTGGTGGACGACTCGGTTCATCTGTGGCCAGTGACAGTGAACATGTTTGCCACAATGATGAAGCACAGCCTTGAGGCATACTTCAGTCCCCACACTGACCCAGGGTCAATGGGAAGAGATGCGATGCTTCAAGATTGGAGTCATCTAAAAGGGTATGCCTTCCTTCCATTTACTCTGATAAGGAAATACTGCACAAATTGAGGAAGACTACTAGACGCTGACTGTATGGAAATTATCTGCCGATTTGCCAGGGCTTAGGGAATCTTCAGGGAGGTGGTCCAAGAAGTTACCTTGCTCACACTAGGATAGTTCTCTAAGAGACCTCAACCATAAGACCAAACAGATCGGGATACTACACGGTACAAAGTCATCCTGAGTTCTGACATAATCAGCACACTGTTGATTACTGGCCAGATCAGGCTGAATGGTGGAAAGGTGTACACATCCAGTTGATCCCATGGGTGTTGGAAAGCATCTTCAAACACCGCCCATGGGTCCGGAATGGGAGAGCTTCCCGTTCAGCACCGCCCATGGGTCCGGAATGGGAGAGCTTCCCATTCAGCTGAGTGGCAAACAGGTCAATTACCAGAGAGCCCCAAAGGGCAAGAAGCCTTTCTGTTAAATGAATATGTACTGACCATTCTACCCCTACAACCTGTCCCTGGTGACAGAGTGTCTGCTAGTAAATTCCTCTTGCCTAGAATGTACCTTGCTGACAACTCTATGGAGTGAAAAACCACCCAAATGTGTATCTGCTTCATCAGCTCGAAAATAGGGCACGAGATTGTGCCCCCTTACTTGTTACCATTCGCCACTACAGTGGTGGTATTGCTCATCAATAGGGCCTACTACTGAGTGTTGCCTCAAATGTCCTTGGAATGTTTGTAAACCTAGGAAGGCTGCTTGCATCTCAAGGAACATTTGAGTGTCTGGAGGCAAAGAGTTCGAGTGGAACTTCCCTGGTGAAGTTCTCATCGAGCCACCATGACAGATTGTCCCGAAACTCTTGCCCTACTGTAACAGAATGGAATGGTGGATCATCCCTGTTGGCTGATCCCTTCAGACACCATTGAAGGGATCTCTGGTGGAGGCCTGTGAAGAAAGGCTTCTTCAACAAGGAGCAGTGACCAAGACATTTTCAATACCAAGCTGGTACTTCTGTCTTGGTCAGGAATGGTTGCCTACTGATGCAATCAACTCTCGTTGCTGCCGTGTCTATCGGTATGCCCAGGTACTTCAACCTCTGCTTGGGTATGAGATTTGAATTGTACCAGTTTACCACAATCTGCACAAAGGAAAGAATTCGATCTCAACCCTCTAGCAAATGCCTCTCCGTGGAGGCCAGGATCAACCAATTGTCGAGATACATCAACAATTGTATCCCTTACGGATGAGCCCAAGAGACTACGCTATCAAGGTGAACACCTGGGGAGCCGTACACAGTCAGTCTTGAAGCGGAACACTGTACTGTAGAGGAAGCCAAGGCACTTTCAAGACGACTGATGAAGAGGCACTTGAAAGTACAGTACGTTTCCTTCAAGCCTACAGAAAGTACAATTCGTGTCCTTCAGGCCTACAAAAAGCACGATCTCCCTCTCTTCAGTCAGACAGCACAGACCATACTCTTTCCATCCTGAGTATAGTTTGGCAAACAAACATGTTCAGATGAGAAAGGTCAATGCCCGGTCTACAGTTGCCTATTCTGCTAGGAAGAGCTGATGGTAGAAGCTCGGAAACACTTTTCAAACAACTTCTAACGAGTTCTCCAACATCCCGTCAACCTCTGTCTGCAAGGCCAAGACTTTCGGTGATGTTGGATGATCCACAGAGAGCTCAATTGGGACTTGATGGGGGAGGCTGGTGATCTTGAAAGGGTAGTAAGTAACCATTCCCTAAGGATACTCGCTATGCAAGACCTGACCCTGTGTCTGCCAAGTTGCCCAGTGGCGAGAGAGAAATATTGCTACTCTTAGCACCAGGAGAGGGATGAACACTGACATCAGCGTTTCAGGGTTTCCCTCTCCCTCCCCTCTTCTCATGTCATCCTTCCAAAAAGAGCAGGTTGAGGTGCTCAAAAAGGCTATGCATGCAGTCTCTTTTCAGGAAGAGGTCGTGGATATTGCCGACTGGGATCTCGGAGCAGGTGCAGAGGCCTTCCTTGATCTTGATCCTACAATCTTGGCCACCCCCTGAAGGAGACAGTGCGCTGGATTAGGAAATACTGATTAGCATTCCACCGTTGCCTGTATACGGTGCTCAAGAAATAGAGATGTAACACTCGATCCAGGGCCAAGTCCACCAGATCTGACCATAGAAACTCTGATGGTTTTGAACTTTGAGGACGACCAAAGACCTCCCTGCTGTAGGGCAAGGACCTTCACAAAGGGATCTGACTCAGGGTAATCTGCCTCAGCGGGTGTCGAACTGCGATCCGGAGTCCCTGAGATATCCTATCCACAGTAATTACGCGACAGAATCGGGAGGGGTACAATGTACTTCTACTGTAGATTGGGGCAGAGGGACAACCAAGGCACAGGGAACAAAGACTTCCACCCCACATTGCTGGCCTATCAAAGCACTTGAGTACAGCCTTAAATGGGTGCCAACTAATCCAACTTGAGAGACAACTCATTGGTAGAGGGAGGAGCAGGCATCCAGTGTCCTGGAAGGAAGGGGGATAGAGGTCCCAAAAGCTCATCTATCAATCTTGGAAGAGAAAGTGAACAAGGCAAAACAATTCTGGCTGCCTGGGAAGCTGGGACTGGGGCTATGTAGCCCTACAGGGACAGGAACCACTTGGGTGCCATCCACCCCATCAAAAGAGAGGTGGTGTCATGGGGGACCCCTGTCCCTGTGACACCCCATCAAAAGAGAGGTGGTGTCATGGGGGACCCCTGTCCCTGTGACTATTGCTGGCCTTCTTCACCCTCTTCTTCATCTTAGAAGAAGAGTCAGAGGATGACAAGGAGGAGGAGGATGAGGAAGAACAGTGTGCACACCCTTCTTCCTTTTCTTGATTCTCGCTCCTGGATTTGCAGGCACAGCAGCTGAGATCTGAGCAACCATCAATGACAAATGCTCCCCTGGGGGGAGAAACCACATGGGATGCTCCAACAGCAGCCACAGCACTGGAGTACACTATTACTAGGTCCGGGTCAAGTATCGGGATGATAAATAATAATAATAATAATAATAACAATAATAATAATAATAATAATAATAATAATAATAATAATAATAACTGGGGACAAGGATAGAAGGATAACACCTTTGCTCTACCTTTCCTGCTACCTGGGGGTGGGGGGGGGGGGGGGTGGCCACGGCTCCTGACACCAGCACTTTACCTGTAGAGCCAGGAGCGACTTACCCACTTTCTTAAGCTGGGGGGGGGGGGAAGCCACCGGGTTTCCTGACACTGAGGGAACCACCATGCCCTTCACCACTGGCATCACCAGGGACACTTAGAGACTTGCATAAGGGGTACAAGGTTACCAGGGGAGAAGTAGCTTTAGCTATCAACTCCCTCAACAAAGTCATAGAGGGCAAACTGAAAAACCTTTGGAAGCCCAAGACTTCCTTCGTTCAAACTTGTCGTTAACAGCCTGCATGGTCATGGGTGAAGAGCTTCCAGTCACCGAAGGGTGTGGGAAACTCTAGTGGTCTCCCACATACCAGCAAAATCTGATGTAGATCCAATGGTTCCAAGTGCCTGCAGCATACAGTACTCCTGGGGACCAACCCAGGGGTGGCAGCAGCAGCAGTCAAATCCCCTGAGGAAAACAAATCAGCAAAGACATTCCCAGTCTAATTGGGTTCTGCCCAGTCCGACCCCGATAAATGATTCACATGCCTCTTCCCCTTTAGGGCGTACGCATGCCATTGCACAGGCTATGACCTGCACTCAGTACACGGGGATGCCTGCAAACAGTCATGCCCCTACAAGATGCACAGAGGGAGTATGGATTTACAACTGGTTTAGCCACAACCGGTTGCAGCATCCGCCCTTTCCCTAGCAAACACGAACTACTTTTTTCCATTCTACTGTATAGCCACCGTTAACTTCTTAAAAAGAGGAAAAAATGAAAAGTTTTGACAGGAGCTGTTTGTACATGCATGCACAACAGCGGCCGAATCGAAACTGAAGGCTCTCCTGGTGGGTAACTGCTTGTTATCCCAGCTTTAATGACAGACTCCAGTTTGCACCGAATCATTCTCCCTAATTAAAGGACGAGAGTTTGTATGACATGTAGGAACAATTTTAAGTACATACTATGTTTGAGTTGATATTTGTGGCTTACCAACACATCATACATATCCCAAAGGCACTTCCCCCAATTTTGGGGGGTAGCCGACATCAACAAGAAACAAAATAAAAAAGGGGACCTCTACTCTCTACGATCCTCCAGCCTAACCAGGGACTCAGCCGAGTTCAGCTAGTACTGCTAGGGTGCCACAGCCCAGACTCCCACATTTCCACCACAGATGAAGCTTCATACTGCTGAGTCCCCTACTGCTGCTCCCTCCGCGTTCATCTAAGGCACCGGAGGAAGCAGCAGGGCCTACCGGAACTGCGTCACAATCGCTCGCCATTCATTCCTATTTCTAGCACGCTCTCTTGCCTCTCTCACATCTATCCTCCTATCACCCAGAGCTTTCTTCACACCATCCATCCATCCAAACCTTGGCCTTCCTCTTGTACTTCTCCCATCAACTCTTGCATTCATCACCTTCTTTAGCAGACAGCCATTTTCCATTCTCTCAACATGGCCAAACCACCCCAACACATTCATATCCACTCTAGCCGCTAACTCATTTCTTACACCCGTTCTCACCCTCACCACTTCGTTCCTAACCCTATCTACTCGAGATACACCAGCCATACTCCTCAGACACTTCATCTCAAACACATTCAATTTCTGTCTCTCCATCACTTTCATTCCCCACAACTCCGATCCATACATCACAGTTGGTACAATCACTTTCTCATATAGAACTCTCTTTACATTCATGCCCAACCCTCTATTTTTTACTACTCCCTTAACTGCCCCCAACACTTTGCAACCTTCATTGACTCTCTGATGTACATCTGCTTCCACTTCACCATTTGCTGCAACAACAGACCCCAAGTACTTAAACTGATCCACCTCCTCAAGTAACTCTCCATTCAACATGACATTCAACCTTGCACTACCTTCCCTTCTCGTACATCTCATAACCTTACTCTTACCCACATTAACTATCAACTTACTTCTCTCACACACCCTTCCAAATTCTGTCACTAGTCGGTCAAGCTTCTCTTCTGTGTCTGCTACCAGTACAGTATCATCCGCAAACAACAACTGATTTACCTCCCATTCATGATCATTCTCGCCTAACAGTTTTAATCCTCGTCCAAGCACTCGAGCATTCACCTCTCTCACCACTCCATCAACATACAAGTTAAACAACCACGGCGACATCACACATCCCTGTCTCAGCCCCACTCTCACCGGAAACCAATTGCTCACTTCATTTCCTATTCTAACACATGCATTACTACCTTTGTAGAAACTTTTCACTGCTTGCAACAACCTTCCACCAACTCCATATAACCTCATCACATTCCACATTGCTTCCCTATCAACTCTATCATATGCTTTCTCCAGATCCATAAACGCAACATACACCTCCTTATCTTTTGCTAAATATTTCTCGCATATCTGCCTAACTGTAAAAATCTGATTCATACAACCCCTACCTCTTCTAAAACCACCCTGTACTTCCAAGATTGCGTTCTCTGTTTTACCTTAATCCTATTAATCAGTACTCTACCATACACTTTTCCAACTACACTCAACAAACTAATACCTCTTGAATTACAACACTCATGCACATCTCCCTTACCCTTATATAGTGGTACAATACATGCACAGACCCAATCTACTGGTAACCAACACATAGCAGAGCATTATCTCAGTAAACAAAGTACAATAAATTCCTCTTGAAGGAGGAGAATACAGTATCTACTGTATATGAAGAAATCATTGTGATAGCACATGCATTTTAAAACGCCAAATACAGTAAAGTACTAAGTAATTTGGAAATATTATTGTTGAGATATACATCCTTGAAGATTGGAACTCAAACATATTCATCCTATACACCAACCCTGGAGCCAATTATCAATCCCAGGACACGCAAAAAGTTGAAAACATAAGATTTTGAATGAACGTATTCACATTACAGCATGGGTAAACCAAAATTCCTACCTTTTCTGAATCATATATCTCTTGCTCATCCTGCAATGGAAGAAGTTTTAGGAAACTTGATGGCACCAATCCAGTTGATTTCATATCTGCAGTTTTCACTTGCCACCAGTCGTGACTCTCGCTCTTGACAAACATCACATAGTCTCCTGAAAATATTCTTAGGTACTTGAAATATTTAAGGAATGAGCTCATCAATAAAAATTGTCACCAAAGTATATTCTATCAATATATTAGGAAATATCAGTAAAATTTAAAAAATTCAAAGAACATAAAATTCCTAGATTTATGCACACATGTTAGGTTCACTTATTTTTATCAAAAGCTCACTTATTTCTAAAAAAAACCCATAACTTTTAATATAGGTCATATAGTATGCCTGACGAAATCCCAGTGGCATGGCTATTCTGTAAAAGGAATACAAAACTGGGATATCAGCAGTGCCAGTTGCTAAACTATGCTGAAATAAGGATCCTGAGTACTGTAGCTAGCTGCCTCATTACATGTTTGCTGTTTGGTTCCCACTTATTTCATTATTTTTAGGATTCCCTTATTCAATCCATGTTACGTAATGATGAATAACATCCTTCGGTGCATTCTGAAAGTTCCGCACGATGAAAATATTTCTTTATTGCCAAGTAAATATGTATAAGACATTAGTATTGCTTAAATTTTCTGGGAGCATATCCTTTCGCTGCAGCTAGTGAAGAGAAGTTAGTGATGGTCTATGGAGTGATCAAAATTTTTGACAATCTTTACTCATTCTACATTCACCTGATTGTATTCCAAGACTTTGAGGGCATAACATCCCATCATTGATTACAAGTAATTAAACCAGTTCCTTCAACAGACTATCCAGCATGGAGACAGTATCATTAGTGTATGGGCTCATCCAAAAAGGAGGCTTCCTTGCCTTAGTGGATCTTACGGACATCTGTGTTCATAGTTTGTGTATCCAACATCGAAGAAAACAAGGTACTTCTTGCACCAGTAAAAGTGTGGACTCAAAAACCGTATCAGGCTTTACAGGATAACATCGATGACTGGTTAGTGATGGCATGTTCTTCAGCTTAACTTCAATGCTAACCTAGACTCCATCAGTCATGCCAAGTTTTAAGTGTTCTACCCAGCCAGGACAAGTATGGCTTTGTAGACAATATATATTATTCTTTTATAAACTCATTATCTAAACTGATTGACCTCTTCTCAAACCTTACGGGTGTGTCAAAGCTTTTTCAGTATGATTTGGATAACTACCAGGGCCCTATATTGATTAAAGATGATTAAACATTCTAAAATCCATCCTACCTTGAGGGACATAATTATACAACTCCTCTTCAAGTACTGATTTTAACTTTTTCCTACATTGGTCATACCACATAGCATTTCAGGGAATATTCTGATGGTTGCTAGTCTGTTCTGATTATTGTCTAAATGTTTTTCAAAAAAAATATTCATAGAGCATTAGTTTGCATCTATGAAACTGAAAATTAAAAAGAAAATAACATTAAGCATATAATTTTGAAAGAAAGATCCTATTTGGAATCAATATCCAAGCATTAGTCATAATTTTAACTGTAGCCTCTAGTGGTTGTTGTAGATCCCCGGTGTACTGTATTAACTTTGACTTTTAATTCTCTCATATACTGTACAGTAATGATTGCTTTGTTTCTTATTTTATGCCGTAACAGAAAATGTAAATTAATTGATTGAAAACTTAAAATGGGTCATAAGAGAAAATGTATATTACGTATAGTAGTACAGTACCTCAGGTTACGAGTATCTTTGAATAAGAGCAAATCAGGATAAGAGTATACAATTTTGAATTGAAATAAGAGTATTGCATCAGAAGTAAATATGTCACTGTATGGGCATTTTTTGTGGACAAGTACCAATGAGACTAGCAAGCGTTGTGCGTCTAGAAACCGCAAATTAAGCAACTCTGTTAATAGCGAATGTAAACATTGTTTGAGAGAACTACCAATATTTGACCCCTTATCCTCTTACCTTGTCTCCCTCAAGCCAGCTTCAACTCATCTCAATTGTACAGTGCAAGTTAATTTGTCAATAATTTCTGTTTTATTGTGAATTATTTATTTTTATTAATTTCTGATGTTAGGGATTATAATTTTCCACTGTAAAATCTTTAAAAATTTGTGTAATTGTATTTATGGCCGTGTGGAATGTCAAATGAATTAACTTTATTTCATATGGGAATAAGGTTGCGAGCTCGCTCTTAGAATGAATTAATCTCATAACCGAGGTACTATTGTAATAGGAAATGTATTATTACAGTCAATCTCCCTCATCCATGTAATAGTTAATTGATGATTTCCACAAGGGGAATTATATCATAAGTGAAACATGCTTTGTTATGTTCTCTTCCATGACACAAATAGACTTGATTTGAAATTGAGTATTGTTTGTTATTTACCTTGTTTAACTGACAGCTCATCTGGCTCTCTGGCTTCAAAGTCGTGCAAAACAGATGCAAGTCTTCCCACAGGCCGTAGGTCCTCTTTTTCATGGCTGAAAAATAGAAATAAAACATTGATGTTGCCATTATTATTAAAGCTATTGCTAATAAGGGAGATAACCTTGATCTTAAATATTGCAGTCTTATCAATAAAGAGCAAAATAGTAATTGAATGATCCATCAATTTTAATTTATTGTATATGATTTAACAAGAACTAAAATTTTGACCTGCCTTTCTTGCTTACAAATACAACAAATCCTTCATTAGAAAATAAATTGAGAAAAACATTGCTTGGTTTCAGAATTTAAATGCTTCACAGCACACACATCATCATTTTATGAAAAAAATATGTTTTGTCAATATTATAAGAATGAGGCTGCAATCAAAGAACTGCACCTGCCTATAGGATGTAAGAGCTGAATGCAGGTAATGTGGAGATACAGGGCCAAAGAGAACACAATGGGAAAACCGAGTAATATGTCGATACAAGAAATAGAATGGTCAAATGTTGATAGGCACATATCACTGTAAAATTAGGGTAAATGTACTGTAATGAACTGCAACATACTGAAATGCGTTTCAAGAATTAAGATTTATATTTAGACTAAAGTACTATTCTCAGTTTTACAGATACAGAAGAGTTTGCTGAAGTAGGAGGGGACTGAATCCCAAAGCTGCTCTTATAATTGCACATTAGCTCAGGTATGATGAGATACTTATTGTTATAAACCTTTTTGTAGTAGACAGAAACAACAACCTTCAATCAAAAGCCTAAGCCTCAAGTACTGTACTTTGGGATTTTTCCAGAGGAGAAAGAGGGGTAGGGAATTGACTAAGGGAGGTATGGGTTTAGGCCCATTTTGCAAAATCAAAGGACCTCCATAATGAATGCCTTCAGGATGGGAGTTACCTCCAACCTTTTTAGAACGGTGTACCTTTTCTTGGTGGGGACTGAGCATAGCCGATGTACCTTTTCTCAGTGGGACCAAGCATAGTCGATGTACCTTTTCTCAGTTGGGAACATAGCATAGTCTCAAATAGTCTTGTCTCACTGTGGAAAGCCAAACCCCCTCTATAACAAAAAATGTTTCAAGCTGAAACCTTACAACTCGTAGTTCTTTGTCTGCTAAATTCTGTGAAAAGGGACCATAGAAGAATGCAGATTTCTACGAACACATCACCGAGATGTGATACCTCTGGAGATGGGGCTGATAGAGGAGGTTGGGTCATTGGGGTAGTTCTCTCTCTATCTCAATGAAGGCAATAGTAGATCTAGAAATAATTGATGTGGCCACTTGGGAGCCAACGCGGTCATTATGAGGATCGATGTTGATAACAGTCTGTAGAAAAAATTGACGTATCAGGCAGAAGTTCAGAAAGGCATCAGCATCCGTGTAGTCCCAGCTATATTGGAAGACGTTCTCCATTGTTGCAGACGTATTTGGAACTGGAGAGGAAAATAGCTGGGTGGTGAACAAGTAGATCGATGGGAAACCCCAAAGGGCTAGAGGCCTTCTTGCTATACAAATAGTAGGAACCACTCTGGCCCTTCCATCCACACTTGACGGCCGAGTGTCGGCTAAAACATTTCTCTTGCCAAGAATGAACCTTGCTGACAGCTCCACCAAGTTGTTGAAGGCCTAAACGTGCCCCTGCTTCAAAAACCTGTGACTACAGTCGCTCATCAATGCTACCAAGAGCCCTCTTAAACTCCATTGGAAAGTTTGTACTGCTAAAAGTGCTGCTTATATATCAAACAGGTTGGTATGTAGGAGCTTTTCTACAGCGGATCATGATCTTGAGGCAGTCTAGTTCTTAAGGTGTATGCCCCAACTTTCCCTTAGATGCATCGCTGAACAGCAGCATTTCTTGCCGCTCAGCCACCAAGCCATAGCACCCCACACCTTCTTGTTCCACAGGAACTGGAAGGTGAAGGAGGATCAATGGCAAATGAACAGTGACACTTCAGATACCACTGTAGCAACTACTGATAGTGGTGCCCATGAGGCAAGAGGTTCTCCAATGACGAAAGATGTCACATAAGAGGTTACCACTGACAAGCAGGAAATTGTTGAACGATTTAAAACAGTTGCGCTATCTCCCCGAGTCAATTAATACGGTCATCTGATGGAAAGACAATGGATACTACTGTGTTTATCTGCGTACCTAGGTACTGCAACCTTCATTCAAGTTTGAGAATTGATTTCTGATTGCTCAGAATCTCCAGATTGCAGTAAAAGGAGAACAGTCTGTCTCGATCCGGAAGCAACTGCCTCCTCGATGATAAGATCAGCAAATTGTCAAGATGCCTCGGAAATGAATTCCATTTAAATATGTCAAAGACAAGACAAGTAGGAACACCTGGGGAGCTTGGAGAGTACAAAGCACAGGGCTTTGAACTACACACAACTCTCCCTCGAGGATAAGGTGGGATTGATTTGAAAATAAACAACCTTGAGGTCCACAGAAAGCATGATGTCTCCGATCACAAGGAGATGGTGGGTGATGAGGATATCCATGATCTATCCTTTCCGCACATGCACAAATGACGTTCTTGCCACTCAGCTGAACGAGAAGAGCAATCTGAAGTTTCTCCACCTCCAGAAAATCATCTTGGGGTAATTATCTTTGTAGGCATAACTGATAAGTTATGTAAACATCCAAGAGGAGGGGCACTACAGTGTCTTAACCAGCATTGATTGTGTGCAGTCTCATACGAGAGCAACTGGTAGTATAAGATAAGTATGAGCATGAGCTCACAAACACCAAGGATTTCCTGGCTGATGCCAAGAGAACTACATCTAGCAACAACAGGTGAGGACTCACTGAGGGGCACCCCGTCATGTCACTCCACTGCAGATGGTACAGCCAAAGAGGAGGGAAAAAGTGAGGAGACTTGAGTATCTTAGCATCCACTAACATCTTTAGAAGATTCTCTGCTGACAGGATTCCATCGATTGCTAAGGATTGCTATAATTTCCTTTAGGTCCAGGTCCTAACGAGGGTCATCAGACAGCAAAGCAATGAGCGTACTTTAAGAGTGAAGCAGGGGAATGCTCCCTTTACTGGAAGAAGGTGTTTTTCTGTCTCTTAAATGCATACCCCAAAGACAAGCAGGTTCTCCCTTCTTGTTACAAATTCCTCTGAAGGACCCAGCATCAGAGGAATACGAAAGACAACAGCAGGCTTCAAACTCGAAGAGGAGAAGGCATTATAGAGCTTGTTCGGCATCAGCTTAAGTGTTGCCAAGTCAGATGTCAAAGAATCCCTTTTAGACTGATGATAATTCTTCTCAAATTACACCCACTGAAGAAGAACCCATGCCCTACACTCATCATACGCTGATGGCTGTGAAATTATGTCCCTTGCAGAAGACACACAGTTGATGGGGATCCCCTCCAGCTTGCTCATATACATGCCAAAATCCTGACTGTTATTACCAGGTTACAGCTGCATATTTGCAAATAGCACGCAACAATTACTCTGAAAAGAGATTTCAAAGTAAAAACAATGCTAACCAGCTAGGTTAAAGGCAGCAGAGAAGTATGTCAGAAGTGATCTGCGGCCGAAGTCAAAGTGAGGTTGCTCTATCTGGCGAGTGGGCAGGGCCTACCCTCCACCCTTGAGCAACTATGTTTATCTGTTAAAAGTTTAAACGGCTATTCCAGTACTGCTTAAGTCATACTCCTATTAAAATGTGATGGTTTGTAACTGTAGAAGCAAAGGTTTTTCTTTTATCAAAACCCATTTTTGGGGGAATACTGTACAGTACTTACATATACAAACAGTTATTTTCTACAATGAAACATATCAAATCTAAGACAAAGTCAAAACTTACTGATGTAACATTTGCAATGTAACTTGAAAGCACTGATATCTCAAATTACTCCTAATATTAAGAGTATGAATATACAAAGTTCATTAAAATAGACAATGTAAAAAATTTAGCATTAATAAAATGTTGAATTTTCTTATTTTCTTTAACCATATAACACTTCATAACCAAATAAATCAATACTGTACACTAATAATAATTATCATTATGAAATAATCAAGAGATGGGATTGCAATCTAAACTTCCATCTTAAGAATGATGAAAAAAAAAATAGAATATGAAAATAGTCAGAAAACAAATAAAAGAAGTTACTCAAATGAAAAAAGGAACTGAAACAACAGATGAATGGTGAGACAAACCATTTCAGAGACAGCATGGGATAGAAGCCATGTAAAATTCATCACTATATTACTACTTTTCAAAATAACTGACACTATCAACATTTCAAAATGTGCAAAAATACCTGTAAACTTGTTAAAAATCTAGTTAAGGTATAATTTCTGTAACAGTGAAATGGCTGTGAATGAATATTTAAACAGACATCTACAATATGGTAACTGTTGTGTGAATTAGGACTACTCAAAATTCCAGTCAAAGACTAGCCATACAAGAATCCAATAGTTACCCAAAATTACTGGAAAAGAATAAAAAAGGCAAAAGCAGTAGCAGAAAATCACACTCAAAAGCTTTTTATTCTTATATGATACCTATGTTCCAGCTTCCTTTCTTTCATCTTCATGTATAACCTTTTAATTTTTACGTCATTGAGCAACTGAAGGGTTTTCCATTCCTTGCATGGACATTGAATGAATGGCATCCAAGGCCCCAATACCAGGGCTTATGTCCTAAATTAATAAATCTAACCTAATAACTAAAAGACTAAAGACATCAAATAAGTTAGGTCATGTGTACGATAATTTATAAGTATTTCCTCAAATCTCTTAACTGCACTGTAAACAGCTCAGTTGAGATGAACTACTGAATATTCTCCAAACAGTGACAGGAAACATAATGAGGTTAGTTATCAATGAATTCTGAAAACTCTGACCAAGTGGCGAGGTGTGTAAATGACGG
Source organism: Palaemon carinicauda (assembly GCF_036898095.1). Classification (NCBI taxonomy): domain Eukaryota; kingdom Metazoa; phylum Arthropoda; class Malacostraca; order Decapoda; family Palaemonidae; genus Palaemon; species Palaemon carinicauda. Next base: position 54,829,294 of record NC_090765.1, on the reverse strand, counting down.
CAGCTAATTAATCCTGCAAAACTTTCATTCTCACTTAATTTGTCATTAAGCTTTCACCTCAAGCATATAATACAGTAAATAAATATTTGGGAAGATTCAATTAAATAAAATTCAAATAGCATCTTACCTGACTGTCCTATTGTTTACCGAGAGAGGATCTTCACTAGCCATTTTCAGTATGCTGTCCAAGTCCTCAAGAATCTTGCTACCAACATCCTCCCACATCTGTTTACCATCCATCAAATTTTTCATGGACACTTTGTTTTGATCATTTGATTTAGAAACATTTTTATCTGGCGATGCACGATTTTGAAAAGGCCCGAGAGAAGATAAATTTGGCTTCACCTCTGCAGGTTTATTAGTTTCAGAATCAGAACTTTCTGAATCTATGTGACTTAAATTTTGGCTATCTGTAAATAAGCTTGATAAACCAGAAAGTTTGTTAGCTTGAACAGAGTTAAAAAGAGTTTCATTTTGCTGTGATTTAATTGGATTATAAACTAGAATAAGAACTGGTGTCTTACAATGATAAGATGAAACTGCCAACATATGATCATGTGGATGAAAGTCCACACACGAAATTGTTCTTTTTATCGGCAAATTCAAAAAAGCCGCTGTAAGTTCCCCTGAATCACTATGCCATACATAAACACCATGATCTTCACTTCCTGATACTACCCATGTACCACAAGGACTGACACATCCACGTATCTGCTCCCTGACATTGAGAAAGCCCGATAATCTGTGAGTTACAGTCCAGTGATTATGATTAATAAGTCTTAGCTGTCCATCTCTTGTGTGAACAAGTAATCGATAACCACCAGGGTGGTATGAAATTGAGTTTATAACTTTTCCCATTATATCAACAATTTTCACTTCTTGCTGTAATGACAGAACACCAGCTTTTCTTCTGTTCAATGTTTTTTTGTTAATTTTAACATTCCACACTAGTATTATACCTTGTTTGTCTCCAGAGTATAAAATATCCCCTTCTGGTTTAAAACACAGCGCATTTACAAAGGAAAGGTGATTTGTAAGTTCTTGAATGGTTAAGTATTTCCCTGAAGACCCACAATACCAAACTCTAATCATATGATCATAACCCCCAGTTACGAGTAGCTGCGGTTGGGATGGGAAAAACCTGGCAACATAAACGTGGGAAGGATGAGTCAGTATCTGGCTGTTACCACACATTTCTTGAGGTTCAACATCCCAAACACGTACAGTTGAGTCCCCAGACGCACTCAGTAACAGCTGATCCTCATCATTCCAGCACAGATCATATATCAAACCTAAATGACCCTCAAACACATGTTCTAATTTCCCTGATGGTACACTGTAAATCAAAATTTGCCTTTGAGTTCCACACGCAAGCCTGAGACCAGAATGAGAAAATTTAACAACCATACAACCTTCATCAACATGGAGCAAGCAATGTTCAACTGAATTTGGAATTTGGCAGGATTGATTTGGCTTTCGATTCCACAGTGCAGAACTCTTGGGTATGATTTTAGATGGACTATCATGTGATTCGCCACCTACATTATCACTAATGGTGTTCTCTGGTAAGCTTTCCCTTCCATATTCCTGCTGGGTGACCAACATTGATCTGCAAATGAAACAAAAGAGTCAATTCACTAAACTTTCAAATCTGCACTTTCTAAATTTAAAGGATTTTTTATAAACAGGGAACTAAGCTTCCAACTTATTAACCGTGTAACAACATATGAATTATTTTATCATAAAAAAATGAAACATCTTATGGAAACCATTCTGAGAATACTGTATAAGTATTTTAAATTCTTGATCTAATTTTTACGGATAAGGGCAGACAAGATGGGAAGCTGAATGGCCCCATCTAAATTGAGCATACAGAAAAAAATTGATTTGTAAAAATGTTTTCTTTCAATATTAACCCATGACATTAAATGGTAACTTTCTGCACGGTTATGCAAACCTTCATACATGTCACAGAATGAGCACTCCAGTTCTTTAGGAGAAAGATTGTGTAGTTCGCAATTGTTTTGAAAGACTGACATGGCATCGAGAATTACTTTTACTATTACCTGCCAAGCTGCAACACTAGAGGAGAATGCTATGCCCAAGGGGCTACAATGGGGAAAATAACCCAGTATAAAAAAAGAAATTTAAATGTAAAGAATAATCTATAAAGTGAAAAATAAAGCAAATAACAATACAGTGAAATAAAATAAATAAAGACAGATACAGTAATTGAAACTCCAGTCAGCCATCACTCTGAATATATTTCCACTTATGGGGATCTAACAATAATTCTACAAGATTCTAAATATCATAACATAATTTGGTCACAGCAGGAGTGAAAAAAAAAAGTGGATACTGTACTAAGTGGTACTGAACATCACTTAGGAAAGGTAACTGTTAATATCAATTCCTTATCCGGTACAACATGTTGAATGGTGTACTGTACCATAATAGGGGAAGATCTAAATACAAAATGATGATCCAAATTAACATAATCCTCATAAAATTAGCTACTTAAATACCAGAAATTTATAATGATTATACTCTCAAGCGAGAGTATCTTGGCAATGCAACCATTCTACATTATTACGTAATATCTGACCTCCCAGCAATACCACTCTGCATACTAACTCCAGTTTGAGCCATCACTGCTCCCACATCCCAGCATTACCTCTTCAGTGGAGTGAAAAGCTTCTCAACAGCTAAGAATTCCTAGAAGTGGGATGGAGATCCTATGAATTTAAGGTTAGTGTAAAAATAAATTTTAAAAAATTGTTTATTTTAATAACCAAACTGACCTAAGTGGAGGGATAGTGGTAATCTAAAACAAAATCATTTTTATCACTAACCAAACAAAACTGCCTATTCTGTTGAAGAAATTCCACTTGAGTTATAGTATGTTAAGGAACTGTGACAGACCACTTCTCTTTCCAAACTATGAGAAGAAACGTCACAAGTTTTTAAAAGTACACTTTGTATTTTTCCTAGATATACGAACCTACATCCTTTAATAGGAGTATATTTTCAGCACAGCTGGAGGGAGGCTGTTAAAATTTTAACAAAGTGGCAATAGTTACTGAAGGGTGGCAGGGAAGTCCAGCCATCCCCACCACACCATAGAGTTCACCACTATGACCTTCAGCCTAGGACTTGCAAGTAGTTGAGGCAGGAACTTTAACTTGAAGAACACAGGATTTTATAGTTTGGAAAAATAGAAATTACAGTACTTTTTAAAAATTGCGATTTGTTCCTAAACTAATAAAAACCCTCACCCTTAGGAAGGAGGAAGTCTCTATAACCAAATGTCTGGCTTACTTTCCTTGGAAATGTCAGAGCACTTTGGTTCTGTGTTGGAGCAAAAACAGTTTCCTGTCAACCTCCTAATAACTTGTACATGAATATGAGGCAATGTTAGGCTAGGTCACTACCAGGGACTGGTAGGCAGTTGTAGAAAAGCCTATACACATGTAAGGATATGCTGTCAGAATGTATGGTCATTTATGATAATTGAGTTTATACACATTTGGCCATCCTCCCCCTCTTCTGGGAGGATAGGAGAGATACTTCTAAACCCTTATTTGTTAAGAAAAGTAGCTTGATCATGTGGCTTACCTACATCTAACACTCCACCCAGAAATTACCAGAGTAACCACTGCACCCTAAGGAAGGGGAAGAAATAAGTGGAAGAAAGGCCAGTCGATCTCATCTCCCATTCTACATACATCATATACCAAGGCACTTCCCCCAATTTTGGGGGGTAGCTAACATCAACAAATGAAACAAAAACAAAAAGGGGACCTCTACTCTCTACGTTCCTCCCAGCCTGACAAGGGACTCAACTGAGTTCAGCTGGTACTGCTGGGGTGCCAAAGCCCACCCTCCCCCGTTATCCACCACAGACATATGTTTATTGTCTTGAGAAGGAGCTAGGTTTACTACACAATCTTTAGAGCTAATAACACAGGGCCAAGAATACCGGTATCCACGACTGGTAGATACATTCCCATAGGTAATGGGCAAAGAAGGTTTTCCATTATTATCCAACTCTTCAACTGCTGTCTTCAAGAACTGTGCCCCTTACAAGTTCTTCCTGAGAGCTTGGATATCCAATATGTCTGACTTCATATACTGTACTCAAATCTGGGAAAATGTTTCATCTCGTCGGCAGGAAAAGCATAACTAAATGTGCCATGAAGCCAAAGAGAAATAGAGTTTTAGGATCTTTTCTTATTTCTTCCATTGCTGTAGGAAGGTTTGTAGTGTCCTCCCAGGATGGGAGGGCAAATCCTCCTGGTCCACAAGTTTTGTGGCATTAGAATTACAGTGTGACAAAACTACTGGTGGTATAAATGTAAAACATGAAATGAAAATATGTGTGCTCTATTACCTGCATGTTCCAAATATATTAGAATATGAAGACTTGTTTGAAATCATGTAACACTGTGGGTCAATTCAACAAATCAAGATAAGTTACAGCAGACATAAAAGTTTCTGAAGACTACATAACATACTTAGACAATGTTGCTAAAAATAAAAGCTTGCACAAGCTTAATGAGAGGTAACCTGATTTTAAATCTAAAGCCTAGATTATTGACATCCAAAATTTCTTAGATGAGGAAAATTATTTTTATCCCCAAATTTATGGATAAAGCAGACAAAATTACAATAAATTCTCCAATTTTGGCCTGACACATTGCATCTTATAAAGAAGGGCAATTCTACTTATATGACTGGCTGAACGCTTTTAAAAGAAAAATGGAATATCCATTCTCAGAAAATTAAGCGATTAACAAAACTATTCTAGTCAAGGCTGGAAATGATTCTCAAGTAGCATTGCTAACTAACCTCAAACCTTCTCCAGAAGGAAATACTGAAGTTGTGATCTCCTAAAGACCCTTCAATACCCAAAAAGGGATAATATACAGTAAAGATCTCTACAATATTTTAGAGGAAGAAAATTTGAAGCCACCCTCATGTATATTCAGGGAACAGACTTGGTGGGAGGAACACCATTTTACTAACTTTTTTCTCTAAAACTTTACCAGATTACATCATACAGTAATTGGATATCTGCCTATGAGAAAAAAATTAGGAATAAGTCTAGTCAGTGCTTCAAATGTTGAGTATGGCCATAACAAATTTAAATGTGGGAGCAGGCAGTATGTTATGCTTGTTCAATAGTGCAGGATATAGTTGAACAGTGTTCTAATGAAAGGATTTGCTTACTTTGTAATCATAGGAACTCGATAATTTTCAAAATTTGTGCTACATACAATTTTGAATAAGACATCCTTGAAATACCTAATAAAGAATATATAAGCACAGGAAATGCCAAATAAAAGCTAATGAGGGCACTCTTAGGTGTCCTCTGCATTATCTCGTCGTCTATTCTTCGTCTTCAGTAAAAGGAGTCACGGATACTCCTGGGGTAGCACTTTCTCTCCCATGGGGAAAGACACAGTAGGAGTCATGTACTGAATATGCAACTTATATCTATCGATTTCTAGGACTTTCTCTACAGAGGGAAAAGAAGTGCAGAGCCCTTCCATCCCGACCGGCAGTAATTGAAGAGATGTGTGGCTTTCCGACAGTATTACCAAGTGATACATCTCTAGCACCTTTCGGAACTGGGAAGATGCCAACGATAAAAATAACCCATCCCCTTCAACTCAGCGGCAGCAGACACCCCTTCCCAACCGCGAGGGAACAAACAGCATCAGGAATACTATTAAACAGAAACAAAAAAGTACATATTGGCAGGTTACACAGACAAATCAGCTACACTCATCAGGAAAACTGCAAAACCTTAATTCATCATATACCTAGGACATACAAACTGCCAACAATTATCTAAAAGGAAAAAATATTAAAAGAGCCAGGAGTATGTGTGTACTCTCACAGCTGAAAACAAACTGGTTATTCAGTGTGCCATTTGCCAGTCACTACCGACCCCTCGCTATAAATCTTTACTGTCGAATTCCATATGCTGAAAGCTTACTCTTATTAAAGGAGCAGGGTTTGTATCCATATAGGAACAAATTATTATAACAAACATGAATAGGCAGAAGAAATGTTGTAAAAGCATATAAGGTTACAAACCTGAGCGATGGATGAGGATTTTGAGGAATAATTATTTCGTTCAGGGAAACTAAAAGCGAAGATGGATATTTGGTCCGACTCCCGCTTTTCCACCAACTATAAAGTTCCATCAATGCTACACCAGTAGACTTCCGAGGTTTCCAAAGTTGCAGCCGTAAACGTTCCCCAATGTTTATGTGGTTATTACTACCCTTTATCTTGAGGAAAGCCCAAGCTAATGTCACCCATCCTCTAGACAATAAGTTACACGGTTGGTTTTCAGTTATTTCCGATGAAGCAGAAACAGAAGAAAAGTCCATAAGTTGAAAGAATATCAGAACAGGTGGTTTTTCTGACAAAAAATGAGATAAAGGCTCATTGAATATAAGTTGTTCTTCCCACTGGCAGCAGATGCTCCTAAAAATAAAAAAAGGTCACATTAGTACACAAAGCATGTAAATTATATATACTGTATATTACATCTATCTATCTATCTATATATATACATATATATAAAAAAAAAAAAAATATATATATATATATATATATATATATATATTAGTATATATATATATATATATATATATATACAGTATATATATATATATATATATATATATATATATATATATATATACAGTATATATATATATATATATATATATATATATATATATATATACAGTATATATATATATATATATATATATATATATATATATACAGTATATATATATATATATATATATATATATATATATATATATATATATATATATATACAGTATATATATATATATATATATATATATATATATATATATATATACAGTATATATATATATATATATATATATATATATATATATACAGTATATATATATATATATATATATATATACATATATATATATATATATATATATATATATATATACTGTATATATATACAGTATATATATATATATATATATATATATATATATATATATATATATATATATATATATATATATATATATATATATATATACAGTATATATACAGTATATATATATATATATATATATATATATATATATATATATATATATATATATATATATCTATCTATATACCAAGGCACTTCCCCCAATTTTGGGGGGTAGCCGACACCAACAATGAAACAAAACAAAAAGGGGACCTCTACTCTCTATGTTCCTTCAGCCTAATCAGGGACTCAACCGAGTTCAGCTGGTACTGCTAGGGTGCCACAGCCCACCCTCCCACATTTCCACCACAGATGAAGCTTCATAATGCTGACTCCCCTACTGCTGCTACCTCCGCGGTCATCTAAGGCCCCGGAGGAAGCAGCAGGGCCTACTGGAACTGCGTCACAATCGCTCGCCATTCATTCCTATTTCTAGCACGCTCTCTTGCCTCTCTCACATCTATCCTCCTATCACCCAGAGCTTTCTTCACACCATCCATCCACCCAAACCTCGGCCTTCCTCTTGTACTTCTCCCCTCAACTCTTGCATTCATCACCTTCTTTAGCAGACAACCATTTTCCATTCTCTCAACATGGCCAAACCACCTCAACACATTCATATCCACTCTAGCCGCTAACTCATTTCTTACACCCGTTTTCTCCCTCACCACTTCGTTCCTAACCCTATC
>NC_090765.1:54801554-54816554 GCF_036898095.1 Palaemon carinicauda | reverse complement strand
GAGAGATGTATCGGACACCGAGCCAGAATTTTGTACCGTTCCAAAAAGTACAGTACTAACCTAATAATCATGTGATGTGTGACTACCCACTCATACACTGCTTATGTTCTATTTGCCGAACAATACTCGAGGATGAAGTGTGACCACGTGTATGTGCATTTATAAAGCAATTTTGTGCTTTATTGTTATTTTTAGTGTAGTGATTACAGTACTGTACATGTACTTTAGTATTTTATAATGACAATGACCCCCAAGATGATAAAGGGAGGTGGTAAAAAGGAGATGAGTACCATGGAGCTGAAAAATAAATTATCAAGAAGCATGAACAAGGTGTACAAGTGGCCAACAAATGGGCGTTATAAATGGGATACTGACCGTAATAAAACAACTACCTCATGTTTTAGCTGATAATGTGAAGTTGCATCTCGTTTAGATAAACGAGAAGCCGTTAGCCGGTGATATTATTACCATAAATTTTATTTGTGAAAAGGCAAAGCCCTTGTATGCTGACCTTGTGAAAAAAGTACAGGTATGTTTGCAAAACAAGAAGAAACAACATTCAAGGGGAGCCTGGGATGATTCGAGAATTATAAGAGGTGAACATGCATCTACAGCGTTGCGCAATACGGTGAGACCTGGAAGCTCCATTGTCAGGGCAGCAAAGCCATCCTTTGGAAATATTAAAAGGGTCATGGATTCTGAGCATTATGTACCACAGGAAATTTTTAATTAAGATGAAACTGGGCTGTTTTGGAAAAACATGCTGAAGAAGACCTACACTATAACATAAGAGAAGACAATTCCTGGTCAAAAGCCCATGAAAGACTGTCTAACACTCCTGTTCTGTGTTAATTCCGGAAGGAATTGCAAAATAAAACCACTCCTGGTGTATCACTCAGAGAATCCATGAGCCTTTAAGAAGTGCAAAGTGCAGAAGAATCATTTGAACGTCATGTGGAAATCCAAAAAGCAAGGTTAGGGTGACTCACATCTTATTCAGTAAGTGGATAAACGATGATTTCAGTCCTGAAGACAAGAGACACCTGTTGAAGAAGGGCCTCCCATCCAAACCAATGGACAGTATTTCTGTTCATCCTCCAGGCCTTGAAGACAACCTATAGGAAGAGTTCAAGTTCATAAAGGCCAAGTTCCTTCCTCCCAACACCAATGTTCCAGCGACGCTTCGAGGTCGCTGAAGGATTCAACCTCATCCTTCGAGAGTTTTGGAAAGATCATTTCCACGATGTCAATTGCCTCAAAATAATCAATAAAGAGCCTGGGAAGGAGTCACCATTAATTTTACCTGGAAGAAAAAACTGTGACCTTACTCTATTCCTTTACGTGATTTTGAGGGGTCTGAACCTGAACCCCGAGAGGAGGAAGTTGATGATCAAATTGTGTCTTTGAGGAAGACAATGGGGTAAGAGGTGGACCAGGATGACATTGATAAGCTTCTCTCAACTCCCCCACAGTTGGCATATATTATAGACCTGCATCTTCCTTTCTTACAGTCAATGTGATCTTTGTAACTATTTTATCTAGTTCAGTTTTATTGGCATCTTTACATTCATCATACATACATACATATACCAAGGCACTTCCCCCAATTTTGGGGGGGTAGCCGACATCAAACAAATTAAAAAAAAAGGGACCTTTCCTCTCTACGCTCCTCCCAGCCTGACAAGGGACTAACTTTATAAAATGTTCTGATTATCCAACTGTATTTGGTTCCCAAAATTTAACTTTTATATTGTGGCTTCTGAATTCCTCTAATGTTTCAATCTCAATTTTACTTATGTCACCCCTTAATTAATATTTGTACACATGAATATTCTAATTTTTGAGAGCTTGTCAGTAAAGTTAGTAGACTATACATTTTTCTCAAGAGAATATAATAACAAGGAATTGTAAAGACAAGATTAAAATATAATCTGAAGTACTTAAGTAAAATACAATTCGATATACAATTTCTATGATATATCTACGAGATTACTACTAAAAAATGACTTACCGATTTTTCTTCATGTCGTATGGCTGTGTCATAATTGGCATTATATAATCAACATTGCTACTTTCATAATATGAAGTAACCTTTCGATCCTTACTAGATTTCTGAAGCCATTTACCAGAATCAGCATTACATATATGCACCTGAAAAAATAATATTCACATCAAATTCACTAACCTTATAGATTCTTAATTTCACATAATTTTCTGAAGTCTGGAAGACAAAAGAGGCATCATAGGTAAGAGAAACTGACTACATTCAAGTACATCACTAACTTTAGCCATTGGGTGTCTTACACTTGTGAACATCAGTGAGACTGTCCAAAGCGTTACTACGGCATATAGGATAACACATGTACAAATTTATTTTTACATATTAATAGTTCAATCTTTTAAATTTTTTCAAAAACAGAACTTTCAAAATAAAATATATCTCAATACTTACTCAACATTCATTTCAGGAAAGGCATGAGGTATGTCTACCTGATGCACACTGGGGGTACAGTGCTGTACTTTCCCTGGCTTTGAAAAACTAAAACTAAATGTGAAGGGCCTCAAAAATTATCTAAGGACAAGTACAGGAAATTTGAGATGGAGAGGGAGAAATGAAAGTTCATACCATGAACATTAGACGGTAAATCATCAACATTAAAAGAGCAAGCAGTAACACTGACTGAAATACAGTCACTATCTAGGCTACCATTTTATGAAGGGAAAGCATCACTCTTAATATTCTTCACTTTTTTAATCTTGCTCCATCTGAGCCTGATTTCTTCAAAATATAATACTGTCAAATACTTCAGGAGTAATGAAAGCCTTTCAAAGACAAGGAATAGATGAATCTTGTGTTAGAACACTTAAAGATATCTATATAAGAACTACTATACAGCAACCCTAGAACTATTTAAAGATAGTGAGTAAATTCTGATTGAGAAAGGAGTTAGACAGGGAGACACTAATTTCTCCTAAATTATTCACAGCATGCCTAGAGGGCTTTTTCAAAAATTTAGATTGGGAAGATGTAGGAATTAACACTAATGGGGAATACCTTAACAACTTGAGATTTTCAGATGACATAATTCTATTTAGTGATTCATAGGAGGAATAGCAAGAGATGATAGAAGATTTGAATAGAAAAAGCAGAAATGTAAGACTGAAATTGAATATGAGTAATACTGATAATGTTCAATGAAAATACAGACAATAAATATCGGTTATGGACGAAACTCTTGAGACTGTTAATGAATAAACCTAAGTGTTTCCTAAAAAAAAATTATGAAAATTAAAATGCCACTTTCTCTAAAAAGAAAAGTATTTAATCAAATGGTCCTACCATTATTAACTTATGCATCAGAAACTTGGAACCTCACTAAAGCCTTAGAACATAAGCTAGTTACAAATCAAAAGCTATGGAAAGAATAATGATGGGAATAATACTGAGAGACAGAAGGAGAACAACATGGATACGAGAGTAAACTAAAGTACTATTGAGGAGATTTAACTGTAAGAAAAAGAATGGACAGGGGCAGGATATATAAAAAGAACGACAGATAATAGATGGACAAGAAGATTAAGAGAATGGGTCCCTAGAAATTGCAAACAAAGCAGGGTGCGGAAATTTGAGAAAACGCAGTCTTTAGTTTTATCCATGAAACCATGCACAATTTGTCTTTGGGAGCTTGCACTATTTGTTTCAACATGTATTGTGTGATCCACAAGTAAGATTTAAGTAGTACAGAAGTGGTAAAAATTTCTGTTTGTTTGAAAATTTTTACCTTGTACATAAGCTTGTTGTAAAACCATCCTTTGAAACTTGAGTTTGCCTTTGAAATGTAACTTTATCATCATTGATCATGAAACCAAAATTATTATTCTTCCTTTTTGATAAATTAAAATACTGTAATAATTTTGTAAAGGTAATTTGAATTCATGAAGAGACAAGATCATTTTGTAACTATTAATTCTACTGCTTCGATGTAACTTATTTACCATGAGTAGTTTCTAATGTCCTCATTTTTCTCACAGGCAGGCGGCATCTGACACAGCTACAAATAAGACTTCTGTTTTTACAAAAACGTACTCAGTTTCATCTCCAAGATCTTGTTAGCTGTAGGAATCACATTTGTAATACATTCTATATTGACCTGAGATTTCAATACCTCGTCAGTGTCCTTTGATATAACTGGTTTGTTAGAAAGTTTCAACAGATTATTTAATATTTACATTGTATTCAGTGAAACACTTGGTTTTCAGTTTAAAGTTTTTCAATAACCATTTAAGCTGATAGCTACCTTGTTCATTAAGACTAGTGGATAAACTATATGATATATTTTTGTTGTAGTATGGAATTTTAATTATATTTTAATAGTAATTTTTTAAAATAATATTTCATTTCAACCTGTTAAGACCTAAAATTTGCACTAAAAATCAAACTACAGTGGTCTTCACATGATTGTTTTTCTAGGCTCAGAGGAGCCTAGGGTGTTGGTTTAGTACGAGTGGGAATAAGACATTGGTTCTAAACTTACGCTTACCTAAGCAACCCTGACAGTTCATTGGTATCATCTAGGCTAGAGATTCGTAAGCTAGTGTAACCTAACCTAACGTGTTTGTTTAGTCTACGGACTGGATAACCTAAACTTATCAGCCCAATATCACTTATTGGATGAAACTTTAGTCCTATGTTGTTCTGTAGCTACCAGTCAAAGAATGATTGTAGACTTATTCAATACAGGTGATAACAAGCACCACTGGAATCAGTTATTTTAATTCATTTCATCACACAGGGGAAGGAAGAGAAGATGATGGATTGATGAGCTAAGAAAATTTGTTGGTATACTGTCATACAAAGACCATAAACATACTCATGTGGAAGGACATGTTTTAAAGGTTTCAAACGCCACTCATGAATGACAGAGGCAAGGGACAGTGACATTGTCCTAGCAAGCAGGACAATGCCCTAGAGACTGACCATATATTATATGATCAGCGACCAAGCTCCCTCTCCACCCATGCTAGGACCATGAAGGGCCAGGCAATGGCTGCTGATGACTCAGCAGATAAGACCTGTAGGCTCCCCCAAACCCCCCAACCTTAGCTCACAAGGATGGTAAGGTTGCAGACACTAATGGCACTAACGAGTCAGAGCGGGACTCGAACCACCCCTGGCAAACACCCGGCAGAGACGTTACCAATCAGGACATTTGTCCTTCAGTGGACTAGTAACAGCTGATAATGATGACGATGAATTTTATTCAATCTTGGAGATCGCTACACTCATCCCATCTATTTGCCGTATCCAGTCTTTGCCCCAAATTCAAGTAATTTTTAGCATGAGGCTCCCAAACCCGTCACATAAGCAAGATGAACGCACAACCCATATGCGCAAGATATGTTCACAATTTTCGTGAGAATTACTGTACTGGTAAGATTAGCGCTAGAAACAGAATAATTACTGTAATAACAGAGGCGCTATTAGTGAAAAATTCAGCTGCCCTATATGTGTAAAATCAAAGGCTCTACCAGCGTAATAAAGAAGCGAGAGACTTGCTGGTGTCTGCTGGCGTCAGTAGCGAGAATTATTTCTTTAACCCCAAAAAAGGGATTTTAACGAAGGAAAAATCTATTTCTGGGGAGAGACCTGTGGCGCCTGGTGAAAAGAGCCCACCACAAAAAAATTTCACACTAACAAAGTCCAAAAACAAGGATGTTGTTCAGATGGCGCTCGCGTCGTGGCGTGGGTGGTGTGGCGCTGGTGGTTGGCTAGGGCCTTTGTATCGGCCCATCCCTTTGACGAAGGAGTTAACTAAATGGAAGACAACCTGTGAATAGTGGATTTCATGCCCCTTTCCTTTATACACGACACCCAAAAGGTGCTCGCGCGAGGGTTGTAACCTCAGCATTCCATGCTTTTATCTTTCTCTGGTATAATTGGAAGGTTTTATCAGAAAAGGTATATAAGAAGGACTCTTTTCACCGGCCGCCACAGGTCAACCCAGAAAAGGTTTACTGTATTCTCAAACAAGTTTAATTCTTATCTCTCCAAAAAACCTATCAGGTGCCCATTACAAAATCAATTTGGTAAAATGTTTGCAAAAATTCACAAATATCTTCCAGCAAAATCATACTATAAATATAACCTCTCACATACCTGAACAACAGGATGAGGAAAAACCACAGGAGAAGCTCCAAGGCGATCACACCCATGCAACGTGATTCCTAAAGCTGCACCTGTTTCTGAGTAAAAATAGTTTGAATAGTTATGTCGAATCCTTAAATTTCCTTATTTATAACAACTACTATACCCATAAAATATTTATGCACTTTGAGCTTTGAAAAAAAGAAAAAAAAAACATTAAACAAGGAAATAACTTAGGAGATTGTCTTTACACTTTTCTAATATAAATCTTCACTGGGCGTCACAGATCGACCCAGAAATATACTTTTTAGGGAAAAACATCACAAATAAGTCATTTGTATTTTTCCTAGCTATACAAACTTGAGACCTTTAATAGGAAACTGATTCAAGCGCAGCTGGAACTTGGCAGTTATTACTTATAACGAGGTGCTGGCAGTAGCCAGTAATTACCGGACGGTAGCGGCGAAGCCCTGGCTCTCTTGTCGGCATACTGAACAATCACTTTAACTGTGTCTGGTACTTTCCAGGAAGATGAAGGCGGAAAGTTGAGTTAAAGAACTCGTGTTGGTATAGTTAGGAAAAATTCAAATTACTTTTATAATTTATTTCTACACAATTACAAACCTTCGTCCTTTAATAGGAGACTTTTCCTTAAGTGGGAGGAAGTCCTTATTACCAAAGTGGCTGGCTAAAATCCTGGAATAACTAATCTCGGACCGAGTAAGGTGTGAAGAATAGCATCCTATACACCTGGCGAATCAGGGTAGAAAGTACCTACAGATTCATGGCCCAGGCAACCACAGCTGTTCCAAAAGAAAATCTCCTTTTCTTAGACTAGTAAGTCTATCAATAAGACATAAACGAGTTTATGGGTTTGTCTGTAAATATCTGACCTCCCCCTCGTAAGGCGGATGTGGAATGAACACTTCTATTTAATAATAAAGTAATAGAGGTTTACCTATATCTATGTCTGTCCATCTTTATAGGATTCCAACAGCTATACCCCAAGAGAGGGGAAGAAGAGAAGAAAGGGACCAGACACTCACTCTAAACCTAAAATTACATTGTAACTGTTATCTTAGACATGATACTTACACTTCTGTAAAGCAGCTAGGGTCACTACACCCATTGTTGTGCAGCAATCACAGGTCCAAGTGCAAATGTATCTAGAGACTTGTGACTGCATTCCCGAAAATAAAGCGCAGTAAAGGGAGTCGGACGCTTTCCAACTCCAGCATCTAAAGCTTGAACCACCGAGAGATTCTTCTTAAAGGCTAGAGTAGCACCAACTCAACTGATGTCATAGGTAAGGGTTTGCTCCCCAGTCTTATTCAAACAATTCTGTAAACATGAGGTTTGAGACTTGGGACTCAAGGCTAGTATCAGAGAAAGGTTCTCCTCCCAGTTTACTGTAGTACCTGATTTAACTCTATATATGATTAAGCAATAATCTTCTTGTGAGAGCCTAATGGCCTGTTTCAGTATTTGTTTAGGTGACATCGTAATGACCCCATTCTCAATCCGACATGAGGCAAAAAGTTATCTCTCGAAGCATCAGACCTAAAGACACTATTTTGTGAGCTATTGCTGGATGAGCCCTAGAATGATTAAGAGCCACATCTTTAATATTAAAAGGGGAATTATTTATGCTAAAAGAGCGAATAGTTACATCAACCAAAATAGAATCATTTGCTAAACTACCAACAGACAAATGGGAAGCATTACTCTTAGCTCTCTCTTCACCATTTTTGTTTTGATTTTTCATTTTGCTCAGGCTAACTATATTTTTATTAAATCTAATGCAATTTGATCTAAGAAATCCCTACATTCATGGAATCTATCCTTTAATTATAAACTCTGCCTCAACAGGCAAAGCATATCTTACGCTGTCAAACTTGAGACTTCTACATACGAGTCTTACCAGAGCCTAAACAAAATCTTTTTTTCTGAGTTTATTACTAAAACTCAAAATCCGGGTGTGCTGTACCTTAGGTTCGGCCCAATCAGCAATCTATAATAAATAGCTCTATCTTCTTTAGGGAGGAGCGTAGAGAGGAAAGGTCCCATTTTTTTTATTTGTTTGATGTTGGCTACCCCCACACCCCCAAATTGGGGGAAGTTTGTTGGTATATAGAGAGATCTTCTTTGGGTAAGATTTCTTCAAGCTTAAGTAAACTGTAAGAACATTAGGAGAAAAAAAACATTTCTGAATACATATCTTGTACTATAGTTAAAAAATGTTATTTTCATTAGTAAAATAAATTTTTGAATATACTTACCCGATGATCATGTAGCTGTCAACTCCGTTGCCCGACAGAAATCTACGGTCGGGATACGCCAGCGATCGCTATACAGGTGGGGGTGTACTCACCAGCGCCATCTGTGGTCAGGTACTCAAGTACTTCTTGTCAACAAGACCTCAATTTTCTCCTCGGTCCACTGGTTCTCTATGGGGAGGAAGGGCGGGTCCTTTAAATCATGATCATCGGGTAAGTATATTCAAAAATTTATTTTACTAATGAAAATAACATTTTTCAATATTAATCTTACCCGATGATCATGTAGCTGATTCACACCCAGGGTGGTGGGTGGAGACCAGTATACATGTTAACAAAGAAGCTAAGTATCCCGTATTTCATTTTTATAAGTTATTCAAAATAACAATATAAAATAAATAAGTACCTGGTAAGGAAGTCGACTTGAACCATTACTCTGCCTTTAATAAGTACGTCTTCCTTACTGAGCGTAGCGGTCCTCTTAGGATGCTGAACGACTCTTAGGTGCTGAAGTATAAAGGGCTGCAACCCATACTAAAGGACCTCATCACAACCTCTAACCTAGGCGCTTCTCAAGAAAGAATTGACCACCCGCCAAATCAACCAGGATGCGGAAGGCTTCTTAGCCGACCGTACAACCCAAAAACAACAATAAAAGTATTCAAGAGAAAGGTTAAAAAGGTTATGGGATTATGGGAATGTAGTGGCTGAGCCCTCACCTACTACTGCACTCGCTGCTACGAATGGTCCCAGGGTGTAGCAGTTCTCGTAAAGAGACTGGACATCTTTGAGATAGAATGATGCGAACACTGACTTGCTTCTCCAATAGGTTGCATCCATAACACTCTGCAGAGAACGGTTCTGTTTGAAGGCCACTGAAGTAGCCACAGCTCTCACTTCATGTGTCCTTACCTTCAGCAAAGCAAGGTCTTCTTCCTTCATATGAGAATGAGCTTCTCTAATCAGAAGCCTGATGTAGTAAGAAACTGCGTTCTTAGACATTGGTAGCGAAGGCTTCTTAACAGCACACCATAAGGCTTCTGATTGTCCTCGTAAGGGTTTAGACCTTTTTAGATAGTACCTAAGAGCTCTGACTGGGCAAAGTACTCTCTCCAGCTCGTTACCCACCAAGTTGGACAGGCTAGGGATCTCGAACGATTTAGGCCAAGGACGTGAAGGAAGCTCGTTTTTAGCCAAAAAACCGAGCTGCAAGGAACATGTAGCCGTTTCCGATGTGAAACCTATGTTCCTGCTGAAGGCGTGGATCTCACTTACTCTTTTAGCTGTTGCTAGGCAAACGAGGAAAAGAGTTTTTAATGTGAGGTCCTTGAAAGAGGCTGATTGGAGCGGTTCAAATCTAGATGACATCAGGAACCTTAGGACCACGTCTAGATTCCAGCCTGGAGTGGATAACCGACGTACCTTAAAGGTCTCAAAAGACCTAAGGATGTCCTGTAGATCTTTGTTGGAGGAAAGATCCAAGCCTCTGTGGCGGAAAACCGCTGCCAACATACTTCTGTAACCCTTGATCGTAGGAGCTGATAGGGATCTAACGTTCCTTAGATGTAACAGGAAGTCAGCAATCTGGGTTACAGTGGTACTGGTTGAGGAAACTGCGTTGGCCTCGCACCAGCTTCGGAAGACTTCCCATTTAGATTGGTAGACTCTGAGAGTGGATGTCCTCCTTGCTCTGGCAATCGCTCTGGCTGCCTCCTTCGAAAAGCCTCTAGCTCTTGAGAGTCTTTCGATAGTCTGAAGGCAGTCAGACGAAGAGCGTGGAGGCTTGGGTGTACCTTCTTTACGTGAGGTTGACGCAGAAGGTCCACTCTTAGAGGGAGAGTCCTGGGAACGTCGACCAGCCATTACAGTACCTCTGTGAACCACTCTCTCGCGGGCCAGAGGGGAGCAACCAACGTCAGCCGTGTCCCTTTGTGAGAGGCGAATTTCTGAAGTACCCTGTTGACAATCTTGAACGGCGGGAATGCATACAGGTCGAGATGGGACCAATCCAGCAGAAAGGCATCCACGTGAACTGCTGCCGGGTCTGGAATCGGAGAACAATACAATGGGAGCCTCTTGGTCATCGAGGTAGCGAACAGATCTATGGTTGGCTGACCCCACAGGGCCCAAAGTCTGCTGCAAACATTCTTGTGAAGGGTCCACTCTGTGGGGATGACCTGACCCTTCCGGCTGAGGCGATCTGCCATGACATTCATATCGCCCTGAATGAACCTCGTTACCAGCGTGAGCCTTCGATCTTTTGACCAAATGAGGAGGTCCCTTGCGATCTCGAACAACTTCCTCGAATGAGTCCCCCCCTGCTTGGAGATGTAAGCCAAGGCTGTGGTGTTGTCGGAGTTCACCTCCACCACCTTGTTTAGCTGGAGGGACTTGAAGTTCATTAAGGCCAGATGAACCACCAACAACTCCTTGCAATTGATGTGAAGTGTCCTTTGCTCCTGATTCCATGTTCCCGAGCATTCCTGTCCGTCCAATGTCGCACCCCAGCCCGAGTCTGATGCGTCCGAGAAGAGACGGTGGTCGGGGGTCTGAACAGCCAACGAAAGACCTTCCTTGAGAAGAAGGCTGTTCTTCCACCACATTAGAGTAGACCTCATCTCTTTGGAAACAGGAATTGAGACCGTCTCTAGCGTCATGTCCTTGATCCAGTGAGCAGCCAGATGATACTGAAGGGGGCGGAGGTGGAGTCTCCCTAACTCGATGAACAGGGCCAGCGATGAAAGTGTCCCTGTTAGACTCATCCACTGCCTTACTGAGCATCGGGTCCTTCTCAGCATGCTCAGGATGCACTCTAGGGCTTGGTTGATCCTTGGGGCCGACGGAAAAGCCCGAAAAGCTCGACTCTGAATCTCCATACCCAGGTAAACAATGGTCTGGGATGGGACGAGCTGGGACTTCTCTAAATTGACCAGGAGGCCCAGTTCCTTGGTCAGATCCATAGTCCATCTGAGATTCTCCAGACAGCGACGACTTGTGGGAGCTCTTAAAAGCCAGTCGTCTAAATAGAGGGAGGCTCTGATGTCTGCCAAGTGAAGGAATTTCGCAATATTCCTCATCAGTCGCGTAAACACAAGAGGAGCCGTGCTTAGGCCAAAGCACAGGGCTTGGAACTGGTACACAACCTTTCCAAAGACGAATCTCAGGAAAGGTTGGGAGTCTGGATGGATGGGGACGTGAAAGTATGCGTCTTTCAGGTCTAACGAGACCATCCAGTCCTCCTGCCTGACCGCTGCTAGGACCGACTTCGTCGTCTCCATCGTGAACGTCTGCTTGGTGACAAAAGCATTGAGCGCACTGACGTCCAGCACCGGTCTCCAACCTCCTGTCTTCTTGGCTACCAGGAAGAGACGGTTGTAAAAGCCCGGGGATTGATGGTCCCGGACTATGACCACTGCCTCCTTTTGTAGCAAGAGCGACACCTCTTGTTGCAACGCTAGCCTCTTGTCCTTCTCCTTGTAGTTGGGAGAGAGGTTGATGGGAGATGTAGTGAGAGGGGGATTGAGGCAGAACGGAATTCTGTATCCCTCCCTCAGCCACTTCACAGACTGAGCGTCTGCACCTCTGCTCTCCCAAGCTTGCCAGAAGGTCTTGAGTCTGGCTCCTACAGCTGTCTGGAGAGGAAGGCAGTCAAAACTTGCCTCTTGCGGACTTGGAACCCTTCTTGGACTTGCCACGGTGACTGTCTGCACGGGTACCTCCTCTGCTGGAGGTTCTGCCACGAAAGGGCGGGATGAACCTGGAAGCAGGTGTATCAACTGCTAAGGGGCGGTAGGGTCTAGGCACGGAAGGTAAGGTTTTAGCCTTACGTGCAGAAGAAGCCATGAGGTCATGCGTATCCTTCTGGATAAGAGAGGCAGCCATCCCCTTAATTAGCTCCTCCGGAAACAGACACTTGGAAAGAGGAGCAAACAGCAACTCTGACTTCTGGCAAGGGGTGATACCAGCAGATAAGAAGGAGCACAGATGTTCTCTTTTCTTGAGGATCCCTGATACATAAGAAGCCGCAAGCTCGCCAGACCCATCCCGTATTGCCTTGTCCATGCTGGACATGATCAGCATGGCCGAGTCCTTGTCAGAAGGGGCAGTCTTCCTGCTTAAGGCTCCCAAACACCAATCGAGGAAGTTGAATATCTCGAAGGCACGAAAGACTCCCTTCAACATGTGATCAAGATCTGAAAAGGACCAGCAGATCTTCGAACGTCTCATAGCCGACCTGCGGGGAGAGTCAACCAGACTTGAGAAGTCGGCCTGGGCAGAGGCAGGAACCCCCAAGCCAGGTTCCTCTCCCGTGGCATACCAGACGCTCGACTTAGAAGCCAGCTTGGGAGGAGGAAACACAAAAGAGGTCCTTCCCAGTTGCTTCTTGGAATGCAACCAATCCCCCATAACCCTCAAAGCTCTCCTTGATGATCTGGCGAGAACAAGCTTGGTGAAGGCAGGCGCAGTAGACTGCATGCCCAGAGCAAACTCCGAGGGAGGAGAACGAGGGGTTGCAGACACAAAGTGTTCAGGGTACAACTCTCTGAACAAAGCAAGGACTTTGCGAAAGTCTAAGGAGGGTGGCGAAGACTTGTGTCCTTCAACATCAGAGTGAGGATCATCCAGATGAGCAGCTTCATCCTCCGAAACCTCCTCACCCGACAGTTGAGTTGTAAGTGGCAAAGGCAGAGCAGCAAGCTGAACGGCTGAATCCTGCAGAACGGGTGCATGCGTACCTGCGGATCCATCATCATGCCTCTGCTGGACAGACTGTGAGCTGGCAACAACAAAAGCAGAGGGCCGGTGTGTGGGAGGGTCTGCGGCGGGCTGAGGAGCATGCGGTGTGGTATGCAGAGCATGCAGTAAGGCATGCGGCTCATGCTGCATGGGATGCTGCTCATGCTGCATGGTATGCGGCTCATGCTGCATGGGATGCGGCTCATGCTGCATGGGATGCGGCTCATGCTGCATGGTATGAGGCTCATGCTGCATGGTATGCGGCTCATGCTGCATGGTATGCGGAGCATGCTGTAAGGTCTGCAGAGCATGCTGCATGGGTTGAGGAGAATGCCGCATAGTGCTGGAACCCGGCAACTCCCGATGCGGCAGCTCACGCATGTAAGCAGAAGGTGCAGCAAGAACATGCGTCTGGCAGTGAGGACTGCGCATCGGTGGAGGAGCTCTCACAGGAGGAGGGGTGTTAACCTTCTCCGCATGATACTCCTGCATAAAAGCCGCAAGCTGAGACTGCATAGTCTGCAGCATGGACCACTTAGGGTGTACTGTGGTTGGAGCAGAGGCCTGTTGAGGGACCACTCTACCTCTCTTGGGAGGTGTGCAGTCATCAGATGACTGCGGCGAGTCCGAACTGACCCAGTGGCTACACCTGGGCCGTTGGACTAGCTCGGAAGGGACCTTACGTTTGAGCGGTCGTGAGACCTGGGTCCACCGTTTCCTCCTGGAAACCTCTTCCACAGACGAGGAATGTAAGGGCTCATTCGTCTGGGAGTGGAAGGGACGATCCTTAGCAGATACGTCCGCAACCACTGAGGATACATCCGTGCGCCGATCAAGGCCTGCCGAACCCTTTGGTCCTTCGACATTGCTTCTCCCCTGGGCTTGGGAGCTTGCAAGAGGTCCCGGACTGGGAGGACGACTGGCACGCACAGATGTATCCTCATGCGCAACACTGACACTGACACTATGCACAGCACTAGCACTAACAATTCCCACTGCACTCTTCGCTTTCAGCTCTCTGACATCTGCCAAGAGCTGATTGCGGTCACTAACCAACGACTCCACCTTATCACCGAGAGCCTGAATGGCACGCAACATATCAGCCATTACAGGCTGAGCACTCGTAGCAGGTTCGGGGGTCACCACCACAGGGGAAGGAAAAGGTTGAGGGGCATGGGGAGAGGAAATATCCACAGAGCGAGAAGAACTCCTCCTATCTCTCTCCTTCTCTAACCTACGTGTATATCTGAGGAATTCATTAAAATCGAATTCCGAAAGCCCAGCACATTCCCCACATCGATCTTCCAATTGACAGGATTTTCCCCTACAATTGGAACATACGGTGTGAGGATCAACAGAGGCCTTCGGAAGACGCCTATTACAAGTCCTAACACTACATCGCCTGTATTTAGGAACTTGGGAATGGTCAGACATCTTGAATTTCAGAAGTAGTCAAGGGGGAATTCCAAAGAAAGCAAAGATCGTTAACCAATTAATCAAATTAATTCCAAAAGCTTGCTAAGCTAAGGATAAAGCTTCCTGTACAGCGAAGGCTAAATTTCAGAGCAAATACTTCACCAAATCGTGAACAAAAGACTCCAAAATCAACAGCGTATCCATGTAGGTCTTGCCGGCGGCACGACAGAGGAAAAATTGAGGTCTTGTTGACAAGAAGTACTTGAGTACCTGACCACAGATGGCGCTGGTGAGTACACCCCCACCTGTATAGCGATCGCTGGCGTATCCCGACCGTAGATTTCTGTCGGGCAACGGAGTTGACAGCTACATGATCATCGGGTAAGATTAATATTGAAAACTTAAATATAATTAGACTACCATAAA
>NC_090765.1:54795272-54801054 GCF_036898095.1 Palaemon carinicauda | reverse complement strand
ATGTAAATAAAAAGAAACTTGGCTACTGTTATTGTGTATTCTATGTAGCTCTCTCTCTCTCTCTCTCTCTCTCTCTCTCTCTCTCTCTCTCATTCATCACAAATCACCTCTTGCTGATATTTTTTTTCTCTTTATCTCTCATCACAAATAAACTATCAGATGTATTCTCTCTCTCTCTCTCTCTCTCTCTCTCTCCTCTCTCTCTCTCTCTCTCTCTCTCTCTCTCTCTCACAATTGATGTACCTACTCAAAGGCAAATACACACACCACATATCTATCTACCTATATATTTATCTATCTATCTATCTATATATCTATATATATATATATATATATATATATATATATATATATATATATATATATATATATATATATATACATGTATATATACACACACACACATATTATATATATATATATATATATATATATATATATATATATATATATATATATATATACAGTATATATATATATATATATATATATATATATATATATATATATATCTCATCCAACAGACCCCTTAATGTAGGAATAACTGTGGGAATTTAAGAAGACCTTGTATTTAAATTATTTACTCTCTCTCTCTCTCTCTCTCTCTCTCTCTCTCTCTCTCTCTCTCTCTCTCTCTCTCTCTCTCTCTCTCTGTCTCTGTCTCTGTCTCTCTCTCATCAAAAGCCACATTCGCAATAAAAAATAGTTTAGAGAATTTGGACGACAGGAAGAGAAGATTTGGCTTGAACTTCAATCAATTATCGTACCTATCTTTCCTCAAAGTATCGTACCAAATCTTCCATATTTACAGATGGGACAAGCCCACAAGATTTACCACTTTCACATTTCTTTAGTAAATATGTTATTTTAATTAGTAAAATAAATTTTTGAATATACTTACCCGATAATCATGTAGCTGTCAACTCCGTTGCCCGACAGAATTCTACGGGAGGGATACGCCAGCTATCACTATACTAGAAGGGGGTGTACTCACCAGCGCCACCTGTGGCCAGGTACTGCAGTACTTCTTGTTGACACCACCTCACTTTTTCCTCGGTCCACTGGTTCTCTATGGGGAGGAAGGGTGGGTCAATTAAATCATGATTATCGGGTAAGTATATTCAAAAATTTATTTTACTAATGAAAATAACATTTTTCAATATTAAACTTACCCGATAATCATGTAGCTGATTCACACCCAGGGGGGTGGGTGAAAACCAGTGTACATGACTAAAGGATAGCTAAGTATCCCGTATTTCATATAATCAGTTATTTCAGAATAACAATGAAATAATAAGTACCTGGTAAGGAAGTCGACTTGAACCGTTACTCTGCCTTTATTAAGTTCGTCTTCCTTACTGAGCGCAGCGTTCCTCTTTGGAGGCTGAATCAACTCTAAGGTGCTAAAGTATATAGGGCTGCAACCCCTACTAAAGGACCTCTACACAACCTCTAACCCAGGCGCTTCTCAAGAATGAATTGACCACCCGCCAAATCAAAAGGATGCGGAAGGCTTCTTAGCCTACCGTAACAACCCATAAAAACAACAATAAAAGCATTCAAGAGAAAGGTTAAAAAAGGTTATGGGATTAAGGGAATGTAGTGGCTGAGCCCTCACCTACTACTGCACTCGCTGCTACGAATGGTCCCAGGGTGTAGCAGTTCTCGTAAAGAGACTGGACATCTTTAAGATAAAATGATGCAAACACTGACTTGCTCCTCCAATAAGTTGCATCCATTATGCTCTGCAGAGAACGGTTCTTATTAAAGGCCATCGAAGTGGCTACGGCTCTCACTTCGTGGGTCCTTACCTTCAGCAAAGCAAGGTCTTCCTCCTTCATATGAGAATGGGCTTCTCTAATCAGAAGCCTTATATAATACGAAACTCCGTTTTTGGACATGGGCATCGAAGGTTTCTTGATTGCACACCATAAGGCTTCTGACTGTCCTCGTATAGGTTTTGACCTATTAAGATAATATTTCAGAGCTCTGACAGGGCAAAGAACTCTTTCTAGCTCGTTACCTACCATGTTGGAAAGGCTAGGAATTTCAAACGATCTAGGCCAAGGACGTGAAGGAAGTTCATTCTTAGCTAAAAATCCGAGCTGTAAAGAACATGTTGCAGATTCGGATGTGAACCCAATGTTCTTGCTGAAGGCATGAACCTCACTGACTCTTTTAGCTGTTGCAAGGCAGACGAGAAAAAGAGTCTTGAGGGTAAGGTCCTTGAAGGAAGCTGACTGGAGAGGTTCGAACCTAGGCGACATAAGGAACCTTAAGACTACGTCTAGATTCCAGCCTGGAGTGGGTAAACGACATTCTTTAGAAGTCTCAAAAGACTTAAGGATGTCTTGAAGGTCCTTGTTGGAAGAAAGGTCCAAACCTCTGTGGCGGAGAACTGAAGCCAACATACTCCTGTACCCTTTAATCGTAGGAGCCGAAAGGGATCTCTCATTCCTTAGATGTAATAGGAAGTCAGCTATTTGGGTTACAGAGGTATTGGTAGATGAAACTGCATTGGCTCTACACCAGCTCCGGAAGACTTCCCACTTGGATTGGTAGACTCTACGAGTGGATACCCTCCTTGCTCTGGCAATCGCACTGGCTGCCTCCTTCGAAAAGCCTCTAGCTCTAGCGAATCTTTCGACAGTCTGAAGGCAGTCAGCCGAAGAGCGTGGAGGTTTGGGTGCAACTTGTCTACGTGAGGTTGACGTAGAAGGTCCACTCTTAGAGGGAGAGTCCTGGGGACGTCGACCAGCCATTGTAGTACCTCTGTGAACCATTCTCTTGCAGGCCAAAGGGGAGCAACCAGCGTCAGCCGTGTCCCTTCGTGCGAGATGAACTTCTGAATGACTCTGTTGATGATCTTGAACGGTGGGAATGCGTAAAGGTCGAGATGGGACCAATTCAGCAGAAAAGCATCCACATGAACTGCTGCTGGGTCTGGAACTGGGGAACAGTACAAAGGAAGCCTCTTGGTCATGGAGGTGGCAAACAGATCTATTGTAGGCTGACCCCACAAGGTCCAAATTCTGTTGCACACGCTCTTGTGAAGGGTCCATTCCGTGGGGATGACCTGATCTTTTCTGCTTAGGCGATCTGCTGAGACGTTCATGTTGCCCTGAATGAACCTCGTTACTAGGGTGAGGTTTAGACTTCTTGACCAAGTGAGGAGGTCCCTTGCTATCTCGTACAGGTTCCTCGAATGGGTCCCTCCCTGCTTGGAGATGTAAGCCAAGGCTGTGGTGTTGTCGGAGTTCACCTCCACCACCTTGCCTAGCAGGAGGGACTTGAAGTTCAATAGGGCCAAATGAACTGCTAGGAGCTCCTTGCAGTTGATGTGGAGCGTTTCCTGTTCCTTGTTCCACGTTCCCGAGCATTCCTGTCCGTTCAAGGTCGCGCCCCAGCCCGAGTCTGATGCATCCGAGAAGAGATGAAGATTGGGGGTCTGAATCGCTAACGATAGGCCCTCCTTGAGAAGGAGGTTGGTCTTCCACCACAAGAGAGTGGTCTTCATCTCTTTGGTGACCGGGATAGAGACTGCTTCGAGCGTCAAATCCTTGTCCCAATGAGCTGCTAGATGGAATTGGAGAGGGCGGAGGTGGAGTCTCCCTAACTCGACGAACAGGGCTAACGATGACAGGGTCCCTGTGAGACTCATCCACTGTCTCACCGAGCAACTGCTCCTCTTCAGCATGCTCAGGATGCAATCTAGGGCTTGGCTTATCCTTGGGGCCGATGGAAAAGCCCGAAAATCCTGACTCCGAATCTCCATTCCCAGGTAAACAATGGATTGGGAGGGAATGAGCTGGGACTTTTCTAAGTTGACTAACAGACCCAGTTCCTTGATCAAGTCCAAAGTCCAGTTGAGACTCTCCAGACAGCGACGACTCGTGGAGGCTCTCAACAGCCAGTCGTCTAAATAAAGGGAGGCTCTGATGTCGGATAAGTGGAGGAATTTTGCAATATTCCTCATCAGATGCGTAAACACCATAGGAGCTGTGCTTAGGCCAAAACACAGGGCTTGGAATTGGTACACAACCTTTCCAAAAACGAATCTCAGGAAAGGTTGGGAGTCTGGATGAATAGGAACGTGAAAGTAAGCGTCTTTCAGATCCAACGAGACCATCCAGTCCTCCTGCCTGACCGCTGCTAGGACCGACTTCGTCGTCTCCATAGTGAACGTCTGCTTGGTGACATAAGCATTGAGCGCGCTGACGTCCAGCACCGGTCTCCAACCTCCTGTCTTCTTGGCCACCAGAAAGAGACGGTTGTAGAAGCCCGGGGATTGATGGTCCCGGACTATAACCACTGCCTTCTTCTGTAACAGGAGCGACACCTCCTGGTGCAACGCTAGCCTCTTGTCCTTTTCCTTGTAGTTGGGAGAGAGGTTGATGGGAGAAGTGGTCAGAGGGGGTTTGCGGCAGAATGGTATCCTGTAACCCTCCCTCAGCCACCTGACAGACTGGGCGTCTGCACCTCTCTTTTCCCAAGCTTGCCAGAAGATCTTGAGTCTGGCTCCTACTGCTGTCTGGAGAGGAGGAGAGTCAGTGTTTGCCTTTTGAAGTCTTGGGACCTTTCCTAGACTTGCTCCTGGAAGAGTCTGAACGGGAGCTTCCTCGGCTGGGGGCTCTACCACGAAAGGGCGGAATAAACCTTGTAGCAGGAGTATCAGCCACTGGGGTGCGGTAAGTCCTGGGAGCTGAGGGGGCAACCTTAGTCTTACGAGCTGAAGAGGCCACAAGATCATGAGTGTCCTTCTGAATCAGGGCCGCAGACAAGTCCTTGATAAGCTCTTCGGGAAACAAGAACTTAGAAAGCGGAGCGAAAAGGAGTTGAGACCTTTGACAAGGTGTGATGCTGGAAGAAAGAAAGGTGCAAAGTTGCTCCCTTTTCTTAAGAACTCCTGACACAAACATTGAAGCAAGCTCGCCAGATCCATCCCTAATTGCTTTATCCATGCAGGACATTAAAAGCATGGCCGAGTCCTTGTCCGCAGGGGAGGTCTTCTTGCTAAGGGCCCCCAAGCACCAGTCTAGAAAATTGAACATCTCAAAGGCACGAAATACACCCTTTAGGAAGTGGTCTAAATCGGAGAAGGTCCAGCAAACCTTAGAGCGCCTCATTGCTGTTCTACGAGGAGAGTCGACCAAACTTGAGAAGTCAGCCTGGGCAGAGGCAGGGACTCCCAAGCCTGGTTCCTCTCCTGTGGCATACCATACGCCCGCTTTAGAAGTGAGCTTAGTAGGTGGGAACATAAAGGAAGTCTTCCCTAGTTGCTGTTTAGACTGCAACCACTCCCCTAAAATTCTTAAAGCTCTCTTAGAGGACCTAGCAAAGACGAGCTTAGTATACGTTGACTTAACAGGCTGCATGCCCAGCGAAAACTCAGATGGAGGAGAGCGTGGGGTAGCAGAAACAAAATGGTCCGGGTATACCTCTCTGAAAAGAGCCAGGACCTTACGAAAGTCAATGGGTAGAGGAGAAGACTTGGTTTCTTCCACGTCTGATGAGGGATCCAGGTGTGCAGCTTCCTCCTCAGAAACCTCATCACCAGAGTGTAGCGAAGTGAGAGGTAATGTAACAGTGGTATGCTGAACAGCAGAATCAGAACAAGCGGGTGCATAAACGCTTGTGGTTTCATCCTCAAGTCTCTGTTGCTGAGTTAAAACCTGAGGTTCAGGCTGCAAAGACTGGTCAAGAAGAGTAGAGGAAGGTAGGCGCATGGGTTGAGGTGGCTGACTCCTGGCATGAGTGTCTTGTCTCAAGAGTTGCGCTTGCT
>NC_090765.1:54730272-54790272 GCF_036898095.1 Palaemon carinicauda | reverse complement strand
AGAACACTTTTTTCTCATAACAATTTGTTAAATTCAATAGTACTATCCAATGACTTAAGCAACGTGGTTGCATACTAAGCTTCTCTTAGATGACTCTTAAGACTTAAAAGAGAAAAATATTTCTTTTTGTAATGAAGGAAATTATTCTGAAGTCAATTATTGTAATTCCAAAATATTTTTAAATGGAAATTGTGAAAGCTCAGATTTGGTCAAACGTATTTGCAAGGGAAACAAAACAAAATTTCATTGAAAACCAATACCTTGTATGAGCCACATCACTGTGCCATTAGCAAACGTAAAACCTAAGTCAGTTTCTTCCGTCCCATCGCTAGCTTTAAACTAAGGGGTCAGTTGCCCTGGTGCGTTTTTTCAAACTGTTTAATTAGTTTCCCCCACTAAACCCTTCAGTTCCAAATTCTCTATTATTTCATCCCTTCATCTAATCCTTTGGTTTTCCCTTGACCTTCAACTACTAACAAGTTTCACCTAAGCCCTTTCTTTACTTCGTAACCTTACCATACCATTGTCTTGTCAGTAATCAATGCTACGACGGCGCTTCTAATTTCTTCATGTGTAAGCTTCTTACGCACCAAGATCTCCAAAATCTACCACAATATCCTCAATTTTGGCTTGCCCCTGTTTCTACTCCTTCCTTCTTGATGCCGAGTTTCTAAATCATACATCATAACTGGTCTAACTGTAATACAATAGGTCTATATTTTCAGGTCACTGTATTTGGCGTTCTTTTGTCCCTCGCTACCCCCTACCACCTTTCTCCATGTTACCCAAGCTGCCTTTACCCAATTCTTAGTCATGGCTTTACAACCTACCCACTAGCTCCCAAGTATTTTAAATAATTTACCTGTTTTAAACTTAGACTTAGACTGTCTAACTTTTATAAATATATTCCCTCTCTAAAAACCATAAACTAAGTTCTGCTCATATTTACCTTCATACTACCTAATTCAAGAAATGTCTGACCCAAAGTTTCATGAGTAACTCCTTTCAGACAAGCCCTCAGAGGTAGAGCATAATTTAGCATACTGAGTACCGAAAGGGTCACAGAACCTCAGCAGGTAAGTGACAAGACACCATTCTCAAAGTAGGAGTTCAGGAAGACGAAGGAAAAAGAACAAAGTTTGTCCAATTGGGAGAACAATGGGAAAGGTTAAAACAATAGTGGTTGGGAGAAATTTAAATCAGATAACATCATAGAGCGAAGATTCGAGATAGTCTCGTCCAGCGATACAGTAAAGTAAGGTCTATAGAATATCTAGCTGTATACAATATTTTATTCCATGGAAACGATATATCAAGTAGTTGTTGTGAGATCAATAGGCCCTGTTGATAATTAATAAATATCCGAGTTTTGGAGAGGAGAGTTAATAAACATCAGGGTTTTGGAGAAGAGTTGCCAAACTAGAATATTACAGAAGTTAGTGAAAAAAAGGATAGGCCTATGGCTATGGGATCATACTTAAAACCATGACTTCTGTATTAGTTCACTGTATCACCACTAGTTTAGGTCATTTTCAACCCAGATAGTTTATATGCCTTACAACACCTTTTCTCCAAATATAATTTTTGTCATTGTTCTTGAAAGATTTCTTATATATGCACCAGCCACATTGTACATGTCAGTCTTTTTGTTTCTGCAGGAATCTGGAATTTTCTCTCTTCCTCAGCATCTAAAGGTTTAAAGGCCACTCATGAATGGCAGAGGCAAGAGACAGTGACATTGCTCTATCAAGCATGACAATGCCATAGAGACTGACCATATCACATATGATCAGCGTCCAAGTCCCCTCTCCACCCAAGCTAGGGCCAGGGAGGGTTAGGCAGATAGACATATAAGCTCCCCTAAATCCCCCTCCTTAGCTCACAATGATGGTGAAGTTGCAGCTACCAAATGAAATAACGAGTTTAAGCGGGATTCGAACCCCAGTCTGGCAATCACCAGGCAAGGACGCTACCACCAGGCCACCACAACTCAAATCAACTAATTCGCTTGTTTTAAGATGCAATTCTTGGTCTCAACACCAAGAATAGGCCTAGGTGAAATTGAAGGGGACGGAGGTGCAGTCTCCCTAACGAAATGAACTGTTCCAGGGATGAAAGCGTCCCTATCAGACTCATCCACTGTCTGACTGAACATCGGTCCTTCTTTAGCATGTTCTGGATGCATCCTTGGGCTTGACTTATTCTGGGGGCCGACGGAAAAGCCCGAAAAGCTTGACTGTGAATCTCCATCCCTAAGTACACTATAGTTTGGGATGGGACCAGTTGGGACTTTTCCATATTGACCAGGAGACCCAATTCCTTGGTCAGATCTAGAGTCCACTTTAGATTCTCCAGACAGCGACGACTGGAAGAAGCTCTTAGAAGCCAGTCGTCCAAATAGAGGGAGGCTCTGATATCCGCTAAATGCAGGAATTTGGCAATATTCCTCATCAGCTTCGTAAAGACAAGAGGAGCCGTGCTTAGGCCAAAGCACAGGGCTTGAAATTGGTAGACAACCTTTTCGTAAACGAACCTCAGAAAAGGTTGGGATTCTGGGTGGATGGGGACGTGAAAGTCTAAAGAGACCATCCAGTCTTCCTTCCTGACCGCTGCTAGAACAGACTTTGTGGTCTCCATGGCGAACGTCTGCTTTGTGACAAAGACATTCAGCGCACTGACGTCTAGCACCGGCCTCCACCCTCCTGTCTTCTTTACCACTAAGAAGAGACGGTTGTAGAAGCCCGGGGATTGATGGTCCCGGACTTTGACTACCGCTCCCTTTTCTAGTAAGAGAGACACCTCTTGCTTCAAAGCTAGTCTCTTGTCCTCCTCTCTGTACCTGGGAGAGAGATCGATGGGAGACGTTGCTAGAGGGGGTTTGCGTACAAACGGGATCTTGTACCCTTCTCTGAGCAACTTCACAGATTATGCATCTGCGCCCCTTTTCTCCCAGGTCTGCCAGAAGTTCTTGAGTCTGGCTCCCACTGCTGTCTGAAGAAGGTGGCAGTCAGACTCTGCCCTTAAAGGACTTGGTACCTTTCTTCTTCCCACGTCTCCCTTCGGCACGAGCACCTCCTCTGCTGGAGGCTCTGCCACGAAAGGGCGGAATGAATCTGGACGCTGGAGTGTCCATCCTGGGTCTAGACAAGGTAGGCAAAGGGGTGGCTTTGCGGGCAGAGGACGCAACCAGGTCATGAGTGTCTTTTTGAATCAAGGAGGCAGCAATCTCCTTTATCAACTCCTCTGGGAAAAGGCACTTTGAGAGAGGAGCAAACATAAGTTCCGATCTCTGACACGGTGTTACTCCAGCTGACAAGAAGGAGCAAAGGTTTTCCCGTTTCTTGAGGACCCCGGAAACGAACGAAGCCGCAAGCTCACTGGATCCGTCACGGATGGCCTTGTCCATGCAGGACATAATGAGCATGGAAGTTTCCTTGTCAGAAGGGAGATCTTCCTGCTCAACGCTCCCAAACACCAATCCAAAAAGTTAAAAACCTCGAAGGCTCTGAACACTCCTTTCAACAGATGGTCTAAGTCTGAAGGAGACCAACAAATCTTAGAGCGTCTCATGGCTAGCCTGCGGGGAGAGTCTACTAGACTTGAGAAGTCGCCCTGGGCAGAGGCAGGAACTCCCAAGCCGAGAACTTCTCCCGGGCATACCAGACGCTCGATCTGGAAGAGAGTCTCGCAGGGGGAAACGTGAATGCTGTCTTCCCAAGGTTCTTTTTGGACTGCATCCATTCTCCCAACACTCGTAAAGCTCTCTTAGACGAGCGGGCGAGGACGAGATTCGTAAAGGCAGGCGCGGATGACTGCGTGCCTAAAGCGAACTCAGATGGAGGAGAGCGTGGGGCCGCAGAAACAAACTGATCAGGAAACATCTCCCTGAACAGTGCATGAACTTTCCTAAAGTCCAAGGAGGGTTGCGTGGTCTTGGGTTCGTCGATGTCCGTATGCGGGTCGTCAATGTGTGCAGCGTCGTCATCATCAGAGAGTCCATCATCTGAAAACTGAGGAGGAAGTGGCAAAGGAGTAGGAATCGGCTGGTCAGCTGAGTCCGGCAGCACGGGTGCATGCGTGACTGAACCGGACGCAACGTCATGGAACTGTTGCCCAGTCTGTGAACTGGCAACAACCATAGCAGCGCGGGGGCGCAAAGCGTCTACTCCAGACTGTCTAGTCTGATGTGGGCGAGTAGTGGTAACCACACTGGGTTGCGGAGGTTGACGCACCGCGTCAAAACAAAACAACTTAGGTTGTTGTTGTAACTCGCGAACGTCAACGGAAGGTTCCGTGCGTCGCTGAACGTCAACATGCGGCTGGCAGGGTACACTGGAACGCATGGGTGGCGGGACTCTCACAGCTGGAGTGCGGGAGAAGGTAGCCTCAGCGTCCACTGGACGCACAACCGTGGGTGGTTGTAGGCTAGCGGTTGGTGCAGCGTCAACCTTCTCCGCACGAAAGTCCTGCATCAATGACGTTAACTGTGACTGCATGGTCTGCAGCAAAGACCACTTAGGGTCTACAGTAGCAGGTGCGGCAACAGACGGTGTTACTGCCTGATGCGGTACCGCTTTGCCTCTCTTAGGAGGTGTGCAGTCATCGGAAGACTGCAGCGAGTCCGAACTGACCCAGTGGCTACAACTGGGCCGTTGGACTTGCGCGGAAGGGACCGACTTGCGCTTAAGAGGCCGCGAGACCTTGGTCCATGGTTTCTTTCGAGAAACCTCTTCCGCAGACGAGGAATAAATTGGCTCTCTCGTCTTCGTGTGGGTGGGGCGATCTTGGTTAGATACGTCCGAAACCACGGAGGGAACGTCTGTTCGCTGATTAAAGCCTCTCGAACCCTTTGGTCGTACGACATTGCTTCTCCCCTGGGCTTGGGAGCTTGCAAGAGGTCCCGGACTGGGAGGACGACAGGCACGAACAGACGAACCCTCAAGCGCAACACTATCTACAACACTTTCCACAACACTACCACTCACTTTGTCACTACCCACTGCACTCTTACACTTCAACTCCTTGACGTCTGCCATAAGTTGGTTACGGTCACTTGCCAATGACTCGACTCTCTCACCCAGAGCCTGGATGGCACGCATCATATCTGCCATCGAAGGTTGTTGAGTGCTAGAAGGGGGATCAGGAGCAACCACTACAGGGGAAGGAATAGGTTGTGGGGCATGAGGAGAGGAAAAATCAACGGAGCGAGATGAACTTCTCCTGACTCTATCTCTCTCTAGCCTACGTGTGTATTTCTGGAATTCGATGAAATCGAATTCCGAAAGCCCAACGCATTCCTCACATCGATCTTCCAATTGACAGGTCTTATCCCGACAATTGGAACAAACGGTGTGAGGATCGATAGAGGCCTTCGGAAGACGCCTTGAACAGTCCCTAGCATTACATTTCCTGAATTTAGGGACTTGAGAAGGGTCAGCCATCTTGAATTAGTCAAAGGGGAATTCAAAATCTATCCAAAGTCGTCAACAAATAATCCAAAATCAATAAAAGAATGCAAGGATGTATTGAAGATAACGTCTGCAAAGCGAAAGCTCAAAACTAGAAATGTGTACTTCACCAAAATATGTGAAAACCAATCCAGTAAGCAACAGCGAATTTAGTAGGTCTTGCCGGTGGCACGACAGAGAGAAAATTGAGTTCTGTGTTTACATTGAGTACTGAGTACCTGCTCGACAGATGGCGCTGTTGAAGTACACCCCCTACCTGCATAGCGATCGCTGGCGGATTTCGAACGTAGAGTTTTTCTGTCGGGCAGCAGAGCTGCAGCTTATATAATCACCGGCTAAGTTTAATATTGAAAAAACTTAATATAATTAGACTACTGTACCATAAAAATTCCCGATATAAGTTATGAAAAATCCTCTTAACAAAAGTAGCACACACAATAGGTTGTCAACCTATAAGATAGGAGGGATGGTCATACAAACCCATTAGTTCTCTATTTACTTTGAGTTTGTCTACTAAATTACACTTGCAAAATATATAGCTCCATGAATGTTTGGTAAGACTTATGAAAATCATCTAATTTAAAAATTCTGTTATTTGCAGCAATAATATTCACTTAGCATTAGTGCAACATTGTATATAAAACCACTACAAGAAAGATTCACCGACAGTTAATCATCCAGTCAGCTACTCAATTTTAATCCTTACAATCTCCTGGTTCAGTCAAAAGTACTCGTACTCACAATAATAAATATAAAAGTCTAAGGTTCATATTCCGTTATGGGTATGTTAACCTACAAAAATTAATACAAGGTCTTAGTTCACCTGTCTTCACTGTTTCTGTCACTCTTTCCTTTTCACTCCCTTCAACAGACTCTGAAACTGTCAATTCACTTTTTGTCATGTGCCCTTCCTCCTCTTCTTGGATATCCTTACACTTTGGTGATTTAATCTTCTGAAAAAAAAAAAGAAATACGTTCATGAAAAATAAATATTACTAAAAATCCTACAGTACAGTAAAACAATATGGAAAACAAAAATCCTAATTGATTTGCTCATCTATATATGCCAAAAAAACAGTGTTGTTACAATGCCAGTTGTAATACTATAAATGTAATCTTTTAACAATTAGAATATACCCAAGATAAGCTTCCCGTATGCACACATGATCCTCATTATCTCATCAGAATTAATCCTTAGTGGACCAGGTACTGAGAAGCAAGGCAAGGTCAGGTTTCATCATAAATATTTCATACTGAGCGGGCCTTATACTAAGAAGACAATGTTAGATCCTATCAGACTTTCATTACCTCATGTTAGAGCCAAATAAAGAGAAATATGATGAAATCTCATAGGCTACTCTAGTTTTATTTGTGAAAAGGCAAGTTATCCCCATTCATACTCCTCCAGACATAATGGACAACAAACAATAAATTTAGCTTCTAGCCATGTTTTTGGTGAGTGACCAACTCAGATGAAGAATACAATTCATCTCTGAAAACTTTCATAAACATACAGACGTACCCCATTCCCTTCCTTTCAACTTAATGGCATGTTAAGTGTCTTTCGTTTTGAAAAATACAACCTATGGCTTTGTTATTTTCAAACTTATTAAGACTCTAAAAGAGCTGAACTCTGTCACTTGCCTCTTACAACCTATCGACTCCAACAATTCCCGTTACAGACCCCATACAAGACTACATACTTTAAGGAACACCTCTGATAGGAGCTGTTTACAGTGTACATTGCAATGCATACAGTAGGTGGTACCAAAGTTACTTAGCAGCATCCCTATGCGAGTTATTTTCGGTCTCTACCAAATTACATGCTTATCTTCTTCAACTACCTTTATCTACATTTAAATATCCTTTAAGAATTGAACCTTATGGGAGTCACGGATGAAGAGTAATATAATAGTATTTTATAATAGTGTGATAATAAAGGAAATGCTTAGGATCGAATTTATAAGGGCTAGAAGGCTGGGGACTGTGACCTGGAAGGCTAATTCAGTGACCATGTACAACGTGAAGAAAACCCCACAGTTACAGTATGAAGATGGAGTTAACAGACTGTATGGCAAGATGGAAAAACATTAAGCAAGACGAGAGATATAGCAGAAGGGTAAAAAGTGAGTACAGTTAGGGGCCAAAAAGGACACTGGAAATATGTTATTTTCCTTAGTAAAATAAATTTTTGAATATACTTACCCGATGATCATATAGCTGTCAGCTCTGCTGCCCGACAGAAAAAACCTACGGGCGGAATACGCCAGCGATCGCTATACAGGTGGGGGTGTACATCAACAGCGCCATCTGTCAAGTAGGTACTTAAGTACTCGATGTCAACATAGAACCAATTTTCTCCTCTGTCCACTGGGTCTCTATTGGGGAGGAAGGGTGGGTCCTTTAATTTATGATCATCGGGTAAGTATATTCAAAAATGTTATTTTCCTTAGTAAAATAAATTTTTGAATATTAAACTTACCCGATGATCATATAGCTGATTCACACCCAGGGGGGTGGGTAGAGACCAGCATTACATGTTGACATTATGAGCTAAGTATTCCGTATTTCATTTTAGCAGTTATTCAAAATAACAAGCATAAAATAAATAAGTACCTGGTAAGGAAG
Organism: Palaemon carinicauda; assembly: GCF_036898095.1. NCBI lineage: Eukaryota > Metazoa > Arthropoda > Malacostraca > Decapoda > Palaemonidae > Palaemon > Palaemon carinicauda. Next base: position 54,782,176 of record NC_090765.1, on the reverse strand, counting down.
ACGACTTGAACAATTACTCTGCCTTTTTAAGTACGTCTTCCTTACTGAGCCTCGCGATCCTCATAGGATGCTGAGCGACTCCTAGGAGCTGAAGTATGAAGGGTTGCAACCCATACTAAAGGTCCTCATCAAAACCTCTAATCTAGGCGCTTCTCAAGAAATGATTTTGACCACCCGCCAAATCAAGTAGGATGCGAAAGGCTTCTTAGCCTTCCGGACAACCCAAAAATATTTCAAGAGAAAGATTAAAAAGGTTCTGGAATTAGGGAATTGTAGTGGTGGAGCCCCCACCACTACTGCACTCGTTGCTACGAATGGTCCCAGAGTGTAGCAGTTCTCGTAAAGAGACTGGACATTCTTAAGATAAAAGACGCGAACACTGATTTGCTTTTCCAATAGGTTGCGTCGAATATACTTTGCAGAGATCTATTTTGTTTAAAGGCCACGGAAGTTGCGACAGCTCTAACTTCGTGTGTCCTTACCTTCAGCCAAGCTTGGTCTTCCTCATTCAGAAGGGAATGAGCTTCTCGTATTAACAGTCTGATAAAATAGGATAAAGAATTCTCTGACATAGGCAAAGATGGATTCTTAACTGAACACCATAAAGCTTCAGACGGGCCTCGTAAAGGTTTTTAAAATAGAACTTAAGAGCTCTTACAGGACATAATACTCTTGCTAGTTCATTTCCAACCATACGATAAGTTTGGAATATCGAACGATATTGGTCAAGGCCGAGAAGGCAGCTCGTGTTTGGCTAGAAAACCAAGCTGTAGAACATGTAGCCGTTTCGGATGAGAATCCGATGTTCTTGCTGAAGGCATGAATCTCACTGACTCTTTTAGCTGTGGTTAAGCATATCAGGAAAAGAGTCTTAAAGGTGAGATCTTTCAGGGAGGCTGATTGAAGCGGTTCGAACCTGTCTGACATAAGGAATCTTAGAACCACGTCTAAATTCCAACCAGGTGTAACCAAACGACGCTCCTTCGTGGTCTCAAAAGACTTAAGGAGGTCCTGTAGATCTTTATTGTTGGAAAGATCTAAGCCTCTGTGACGGAAGACTGATGCCAACATGCTTCTGTAACCCTTGATAGTGGGAGCTGAAAGAGATCGTTCTTTCCTCAGATATAAGAGGAAGTCAGCTATTTGAGTTACAGAGGTACTGGTCGAGGATACGGATACTGACTTGCACCAGTTTCGGAAGATTTCCCACTTCGATTGGTAGACTCTAAGGGTGGATGTTCTCCTTGCTCTAGCAATCGCCCTGGTTGCCTCCTTCGAAAAACCTCTAGTTCTCGAGAGTCTTTCGATAGTCTGAAGGCAGTCAGACGAAGAGCGTGGAGGCCTTGGAGTACCTTCTTTACGCGTGGCAGACGTAGAAGGTCCACCCTTAGGGGAAGTGTTCTGGGAACGTCTACTAGCCATCGAAGTACCTCGGTGAGTTATTCTCTCGCGGGCCAGAGGGAAGCAACTAGCGTCAACTTTGTCCCTTCGTGAGAGGCGAACTTCTGCAGTACCTTGTTGACAATCTAGAACGGAGGGAATGCATATAGATCTAGATGAGACCAATCTAGTAGAAAGGCATCTATATGAACTACTGCTGGGTCCGGGATAGGTGAGCAAAGTATTGGGAGCCTCTTGGTCATCGAGGTTGCGAAGAGATCTATGGTTGGCTGGCCCCAGGTGGCCCAAAGTCTCTTGCATACATCCTTGTGGAGGGTCCAATCTATTGGAACTATTTGTCCCTTCCTACTGAGACAATCTGCTATGACATTCAAGTTGCCTTGGATGAACCTCGTTACTAGTGAAAAGTCTAGACCTGTTGAACAGGTGAGGAGGTCTCTTGCGAACTCGTACCATGTCAGAGAGTAGGTCCCTCCTTGCTTGGAGATGTACGTCAAAGCAGGGTGTTGTCCGTGTTCACCTCCACCACTTTGCCTTGAAGGAGAGACCTGAAGCTTTTCCAGGTCAGACGTACTGCCAGTAGCTTCTTGCAGTTGAAATGCATGTCCTTTGATTCGAGTTCCATAATCCCGAGCATTCCCTACCGCCTAATGTCGCACCCCAGCCTACGTCCGATGCGTCCGAGAAGAGAACGTGGTTGGGAGTCTGAACAGTCAGGGGAAGACCTTTTCAAAGGTTGATAAAGTCCTTTCACCAAGTCAGACCAGACTTTATCTTTCCGGAAACCGGGATCGAGACCGCTTCTAGCGTCTTGTCCTTTTCCAGTGAAAAGCTAGATGATACAGAAGAGGACGGAGGTGTAGTCTTCCAAGTGACACAAATTGAACCACGGATGACAGTGTCCTAACCAGACTCATCCACAGCCTGACAGGGCAGCGTTCCTTCTTCAGCATCTTCTGGATGGATAGCATGGCTGGGGGTTGATCGTCTTGTTCAGCAATGTCCTCATCAGAGGGTTCCTCATCCGAAACTGATGAGGAAACGGCAACAGAGTGGGCAATCGTCTGACTCGCTGAATCCGGCCGCACTGGTGGATGCGTGACGGAGCCGGACACAATATCATGGTACTGCTGCACAGTCTGTGAACTGTCAACCATGGGGACGCGAGGAAGTACAGCGTCAACCCGAAACTGTCTAGACTGTCTGGGTTGTGCAGTCAACCCCCTACCGGGTTGCTGAGGTTGCCGCACTGCGTCACAACAAGTCACCTCTGCTGGTTGTTGAACGTCTTCCTAGTGACACACTGAACGTCCACAACCACCTCCGAGAGTCGCTTAACGTCAACGTGCGACTGGCAACCCACACTGGGTCGCATCGGTGGAGGAACCACCTCAACTGGCGGACGCGAGTAGGATACCTCAGCGTCAACAGGGCGCACAACCAACCGGTAGGAAGGTTGTTGGCCAGAAGGTTCTTCTCCGTAAAAAATCCTCTATCAAGGACACAAGCTTGGACTGCCTGTCTTGCAACAAAGCCCATTAGGGTCTATGGGAGCAGGTGTGGCAACAGACGGGGTTAGCGACTGAAGCGGAACCATTTACCATCCCTGGAAGCCTTGTTATGCTTTAATTAAAGTCCATAGGAGGCTAAGCAGCTTAAGGCTCCTCTCCGAATGACAGAGTCCTCAAAGGAATATCAGTAGGAGGGAGAACAGCACTTTCTCATCTACAGGAACCATGTCCGAGAAAAGCTAGGTTATCTCAGTGAGGGTCTCACTGGTGCATAAGCAGCAGAACAGAAGGCAATGTTATGTAACTGCTTGACAGTCTGAGAACTGTCAAAAACTGAACTGTCAACCACAACAGGTGCGTGAGGACATACAGCACTGGTGCATTAGTAGCAGACCAGAAGGCAACGTCATGTAACTGCTTGACAGTCTGTGAGCTGGCAACAACCAAAGCTGTGTGGGGAAGCCTCAACTCCTGACTGACTAGTCTGCTGCGGGCGAGTGGCGGTAACCACAGTGGGTTGCGGAGGCTGACACACCGTGTCAAAACACGGCAGTTTGTGGTAGCTCACGCACGGCAACGGAGTGCTCCGTGTGTCTGAGGGAGTTAGCATGCGTCTGGCAGGGTCGACTGCGCATGGGTGGAGGAGCTCTCACAACAAGTGTGTGGGAGCAGGCAGCCGCAGCGTCTGCTGGGCGCACAACCATGGCAGGTTGTAGGCAAACGGGTGCATCGTCAACCTTCTCCGCAGTCGGAGTGTGGGAGCAGGCAACAACCAAAGCGGAGTGGTGGTGCGTGGTGGGGACTGCCGTGGGTTGCGGAAACTAACGCATCGCGTCAAAACACGGCAGCTTGACTCCACCTTCCCACTGCTGATGCGGTAGCTCATGCATGTTAACGGAGGGTGCCGCACGTCGGCTAACGTTAACATGCGTCTGGCAGGGTCGATTGCGCATCGGAGGTGGAGCTCTCCGCAGCCGGAGTGTGGGAGCAGGCAGCCTCAGCGTGAGCTGGGCGCACAACCGTGGCAGGTTGTAGGCTAACGGGAGCAGTGTCAACCTTCTCCGCACGAAACTCCTGCATAACCGCAGCTAACTGAGTCTGCATAGACTGCAGTAAAGACCACTTAGGGTCTACAAAAACGGCAACAGAAGGAGCTACTGTCCGTTGTGACTGAGGGTCTAAAACAGCTGGTGCGGCAACAGACGGAGTTACTGCCTGTTGCGGTACCACATTGCCTCTCTTGGGAGGTGTGCAGTCGTCGGATGACTGCAGCGAGTCCGAACTGACCCAGTGGCTACACCTAGGCCGTTGGACTTGCGCGGAAGGGACCGACTTGCACTTAAAAAGCTGCAAGATGTGGTCCATGGTTTCTTACGAGAAACCTCTTCCGCAGACGAGGAATAAATGGGCTCTCTCGTCTTTGTGTGGGTGGGGCGATCTTGGGTAGATACGCCCGAAACCACGGAGGGAAAAACGTCTGTTCGTTGATCAAGGCCTGTGGAACCCATAAGTCGTTCGACATTACTTCTCCCCTGGGCTTGGGAGCTTGTAAGAGGTCCCGGACTAGGTGAACGACTGGCACGAACAGACGAACCCTCGGACGCAACACTGTAACACTTTGCGCATATCACTTTATCACTTTTGATTTTCTGTTTTGCACTTATTTCACTGAAATCGAAACTTTAACTGATTTCTACCTGAAACACGCAATCCTATCCTTCATTAAAAGGTAGTAATTGCGAAAACAGTCTTACAATGCAACAGAAAAACATAAATAAAGATAAAGAATTCAGTGGCTGGAAAAGAGACTAAACACTAGATCAAATAAACTACGTTTACAATCTCTCACCGCACAAAGCCTGGGAACAAGAATAAAACCCTAGAAACGTTTTACCTTCTTCCCCTACAGCGACTAGGGAGGAGAGTAAAAAAAACGAGAACAACGTTACCCGCTTGAACGAAACGTTTATTCTCCTCTCTCTCCCTCCGTATCTATCTCTCTCTCTCTTCTCTCTTGATTCGCACCTGAGAGAAGAGCCCAATTATATATCGTTAAAACATGTTATTTGCTAAAGGAAAAAACTGAAAGGTTTTCCAAATAAAAAGTTCCTTTAATTTAGAATTTAAACCATTTAAGCTAAGAAAGAATGAACGAAACGCTAGAATCGGTTTACTCTTACTGCAAAGTGAAACCGTGATACACTCTCTCTCTATCGTAACGATAGAGCGCATGTTGAACGTTCTGAACGTCAACAACTGCGTAGACAAAAAAAGTAAACGTTAGTTCATCTTTGAAAACAGTACGAGACTATCAAAGAAATTCTTTCATAAAACATTAAAATTAAAAAAAAAGTATTAAATTCTTTAAAGGTTAAATACGATATAACGGGCTCAATGTTAATTAACTTCGGTTCCAAGTTAGGACCGCCTACTATTAGGAAAGGTCGCATATAAACAAACATAAAAATTTATTTTTTATAAGTTTATAATAAAGGAAAGTTAATCGAAGAGGCCTATAAAGGCGGAGAGATATAAAATAAATAGATCTATAACGTGTTAAGCAAAATTACCAAAAACCTAAACACACTTCCGTCTAAGGGAAGGGTCGGCCATTTAAAAGTGAAAGAGAGTCCATACTCTCTTCGTCACCATAATTAAATCTATCCAAAACGAGTTCAAGTTTTGAAATGAAGAAAAAACCAAAGTAAACTTGTAATCACTCATTTCTCGGTTGGATTACAAATCTATACCCACTATCCACCTTTTAACCCTTTTACCCCCAAAGGACGTACTGGTACGTTTCACAAAAGCCATCCCTTTACCCCCATGGACGTACCGGTACGTCCTTGCAAAAAAATGCTATAAAAATTTTTTTTTTCATATTTTTGATAATTTTTTGAGAAAATTCAGGCATTTTCAAAGAGAATGAGACCAACCTGACCTCTCTATGACAAAAATTAAGGCTGTTAGAGCAATTTTAAAAAAATATACTGCAAAATGTGCTGGGAAAAAAATAACCCCCTGGGGGTTAAGGGTTGCAAATTTCCAAATAGCCTGGGGGTAAAAGGGTTCAAACTAAAGTCTTATATACAATATAATAAATAAAACCTTGAATTTTCTCATTGAGAGAAATGAAGGTATAATTTAACAAAGTTTCAGTAAATAAATAAACAGTAAATTATCATTTACCGTATCTCTCACTGTTACCACCGCACTTAATGCCCAGTAACTTCTAATAAAACCAAGTTTCCTTTAGATAAAGCCTTGCAAATCTATGTAAACCACTGAGATATTGTTTACCCATATAAAAAAAGATACAGTAACATAATAGCTATTTCATATCACCTATAGATAACTTTCCATTCCTTTATAAAGTTGTTTTTATTTCTTTAGTTTATTTGTAAAAATGTCTTCCTGGACACATTTTCTTTCCTCATCTCATATTTAAGTCGAACTGGTCCTTTGCAAGTCTAAAAGGAAACCATTCTCTAGAGGAGTAAATCCTTTCTAAAAACGTTTCATAAGAAAGAGAATTAGCTGAAGTAGCCCTTTGTGAAAGTAAACCTTTAAGTCCTTCCTCAAAATTGAAAGTAACTCGCTGTGTGAGTTTGTCACTGAACTCTTAAATAGAAACCAAACATCATTTAAGGAAAAATGACCTAAAATATGACAAATTCGTAGATAATTAGTATTTTTCCTAACCATACAAACCTTAGCTATTTAAATAGGGTATTACTTTCGGCGTAGCTGAAATGACGAGCCATTAGAATTTTAACGAGGGTTTACAACCCCTCACTAGTTAGCAAGGGGGTAGGGGAGGGATAGCTAGCTACCCCTCCTCCCTCACACACCGGTGAACTACAGTAGTTCACTTTGCTTAGAGGTAGGACTTCTCAATATATATCAGTCTTGATTTCAAACAGCTTACATCTCTTTGATATATCACCAGTTTTCCTCCCGAAAAAGGGTGGGATGTGATGAAGAGTTTAACATCTAGTGTAAAAAATGTTATTTTCATTAGTAAAATAAATTTTTGAATATACTTACCCGATGATCATGTAGCTGTCAACTCCGTTGCCCGACAGAAATCTACGGTCGGGATACGCCAGCGATCGCTATCCAGGTGGGGGTGTACACAACAGCGCCATCTGTGAGTAGGTACTCAAGTACTTCTTGTCAACAAGAACTCAATTTTCTCCTCGGTCCACTGGTTCTCTATGGGGAGGAAGGGCGGGTTCTTTAATTCATGATCATCGGGTAAGTATATTCAAAAATTTATTTTACTAATGAAAATAACATTTCTCAATATTAATCTTACCCGATGATCATGTAGCTGATTCACACCAAGGGTGGTGGGTGGAGACCAGCATACATGTTAACAAAGAAGCTAAGTATCCCGTATTTCATTTTATCAGTTATTCAAAATAACAAACATAAAATAAATAAGTACCTGGTAAGGAAGTCGACTTGAACTATTACTCTGCCTTTTTTAAGTACGTCTTCCTTACTGAGCCTAGCGGTCCTCTTAGGATGCTGAACGACTCCTAGGTGCTGAAGTATGAAGGGCTGCAACCCATACTAAAGGACCTCATCACAACCTCTAACCTAAGCGCTTCTCAAGAAAGAATTTGACCACCCGCCAAATCAACCAGGATGCGGAAGGCTTCTTAGCCTACCGTACAACCAAAAGAACAACAATAAAAAGTATTCAAGAGAAAGGTTAAAAAGGTTATGGGATTATGGGAATGTAGTGGCTGAGCCCTCACCTACTACTGCACTCGCTGCTACGAATGGTCCCAGGGTGTAGCAGTTCTCGTAAAGAGACTGGACATCTTTGAGATAGAATGATGCGAACACTGACTTGCTTCTCCAATAGGTTGCATCCATAACACTCTGCAGAGAACGGTTCTGTTTGAAGGCCACTGAAGTAGCAACAGCTCTCACTTCATGTGTCCTTACCTTCAGCAAAGCAAGGTCTTCTTCCTTCAGATGAGAATGTGCTTCTCTAATCAGAAGCCTGATGTAGTAAGAAACTGCGTTCTTAGACATCGGTAGAGAAGGCTTCTTGATAGCACACCATAAAGCTTCTGATTGTCCTCGTAATGGCTTTGACCTTCTTAAATAGTACCTAAGAGCTCTAACTGGGCAAAGTACTCTCTCTAGTTCGTTCCCCACCAAGTTGGACAGGCTTGGGATCTCGAACGACTTAGGCCAAGGACGGGAAGGAAGCTCGTTTTTAGCCAAAAAACCGAGCTGCAAGGAACATGTAGCCGTTTCAGATGTAAAACCTATGTTCCTGCTGAAGGCGTGGATCTCACTTACTCTTTTAGCTGTTGCTAAGCACACGAGGAAAAGAGTTTTTAATGTGAGGTCCTTAAAAGAGGCTGATTGGAGCGGTTCAAATCTTGATGACATTAGGAACCTTAAAACCACGTCTAGATTCCAGCCTGGAGTGGACAACCGACGTTCCTTTGAGGTCTCAAAAGACCTAAGGAGGTCCTGTAGATCTTTGTTGGTGGAAAGATCCAAGCCTCTGTGGCGGAATACCGCTGCCAACATACTTCTGTAACCCTTGATCGTAGGAGCTGATAGGGATCTTACGTTCCTTAGATGTAACAGGAAGTCAGCAATCTGGGTTACAGTGGTACTGGTTGAGGAAACTGCATTGGCCTTGCACCAGCTTCGGAAGACTTCCCATTTAGACTGATAGACTCTGAGAGTGGATGTCCTCCTTGCTCTGGCAATCGCTCTGGCTGCCTCCTTCGAAAAGCCTCTAGCTCTTGAGAGTCTTTCGATAGTCTGAAGGCAGTCAGACGAAGAGCGTGGAGGTTTGGGTGTACCTTCTTTACGTGAGGTTGACGCAGAAGGTCCACTCTTAGAGGAAGAGTCCTGGGAACGTCGACTAGCCATTGCAGTACCTCGGTGAACCATTCTCTCGCGGGCCAGAGGGGAGCAACCAACGTCAGCCGTGTCCCTTTGTGAGAGGCGAACTTCTGAAGTACCCTGTTGACAATCTTGAACGGCGGGAACGCATACAGGTCGAGATGGGACCAATCCAGCCGAAAGGCATCCACGTGAACTGCTGCTGGGTCTGGAATCGGAGAACAATACATCGGGAGCCTCTTGGTCATCGAGGTAGCGAATAGATCTATGGTTGGCTGACCCCACAGGGCCCATAGTCTGCTGCAAACATTCTTGTGAAGGGTCCACTCTGTGGGGATGACCTGACCCTTCCGGCTGAGGCGATCTGCCATGACATTCATATCGCCCTGAATGAACCTCGTTACCAGCGAAAGCTTTCGATCTTTTGACCAAATGAGGAGGTCCCTTGCGATCTCGAACAACTTCCTCGAATGAGTCCCTCCCTGCTTGGAGATGTAAGCCAAGGCTGTGGTGTTGTCGGAGTTCACCTCCACCACCTTGTTTAGCTGGAGGGACTTGAAGTTTATCAAGGCCAGATGAACCGCCAACAACTCCTTGCAATTGATGTGAAGTGTCCTTTGCTCCTGATTCCATGTGCCCGAGCATTCCTGTCCGTCCAGTGTCGCACCCCAGCCCGTGTCCGATGCGTCCGAGAAGAGACGGTGGTCGGGGGTCTGAACAGCCAATGGTAGACCTTCCTTGAGAAGAATGCTGTTCTTCCACCACGTTAGAGTAGACCTCATCTCTTCGGAAACAGGAACTGAGACCGTCTCTAGCGTCATGTCCTTTATCCAGTGAGCAGCTAGATGATACTGAAGGGGGCGGAGGTGGAGTCTCCCTAACTCGATGAACAGGGCCAGCGATGAAAGTGTCCCTGTTAGACTCATCCACTGCCTGACTGAACATCGGTTCCTTCTCAGCATGCTCTGGATGCATTCTAGGGCTTGATTGATCCTTGGGGCCGACGGAAAAGCCCGAAAAGCTCGACTCTGAATCTCCATACCCAGATAGACAATGGTCTGGGATGGGACGAGCTGGGACTTCTCTATATTGACCAGGAGGCCCAGTTCCTTGGTCAGATCCATAGTCCATCTGAGATTCTCCAGACAGCGACGACTTGTTGGAGCTCTTAAAAGCCAGTCGTCTAAATAGAGGGAGGCTCTGATGTCTGCCAAGTGAAGGAATTTCGCAATATTCCTCATCAGTCTGGTAAACACAAGAGGTGCCGTGCTTAGGCCAAAGCACAGGGCTTGGAACTGGTACACAACCTTTCCAAAGACGAACCTTAGGAAAGGTTGGGAGTCTGGATGGATGGGGACGTGAAAGTACGCGTCTTTCAGGTCTAACGAGACCATCCAGTCCTCCTGCCTGACCGCTGCTAGGACCGACTTCGTCGTCTCCATCGTGAACGTCTGCTTGGTGACAAAAGCATTGAGAGCACTGACGTCCAGCACCGGTCTCCAACCTCCTGTCTTCTTCGCTACCAGGAAGAGACGGTTGTAGAAGCCCGGGGATTGATGGTCCCGGACTATGACTACCGCTTCCTTTTGTAGCAAGAGCGACACCTCTTGTTGCAACGCTAGCCTCTTGTCCTTCTCCTCGTAGTTGGGAGAGAGGTTGATGGGAGATGTAGCTAGAGGGGGACTGCGGCAGAACGGAATTCTGTATCCCTCCCTTAGCCACTTCACAGACTGAGCGTCTGCACCTCTGCTCTCCCAAGCTTGCCAGAAGGTCTTGAGTCTGGCTCCCACTGCTGTCTGGAGAGGAAGAAAGTCAGAACTTGCCTTTTGCGGACTTGGAACCCTTCTTGGATTTGCCACGGTGACTGTCGGCACGGGTACCTCCTCTGCTGGAGGTTCTGCCACGAAAGGGCGGGATGAACCGAGTTGCAGGAGTGTCCACTGCTGCAGGGCGGAAGGGTCTAGGCACGGAAGGTAAGGTTTTAGCCTTACGTGCAGAAGATGCCATCAGATGATGGGTATCCTTCTGGATAAGAGAGGCAGCCATCCCCTTAATTAGCTCCTCCGGAAACAGACACTTGGAGAGAGGAGCAAACAACAACTCTGACTTCTGGCAAGGAGTGAAACCAGCCGATAAGAAGGAGCAAAGATGTTCTCTCTTCTTGAGCACTCCCGACACGTACGAAGCCGCAAGTTCACCAGACCCATCCCGGATGGCTTTGTCCATGCTGGACATGATCAGCATGGCAGAGTCCCTATCTGAAGGGGAAGTCTTCCTGCTTAAGGCTCCCAAACACCAATCGAGGAAGTTGAAGATCTCGAAGGCACGAAAGACTCCCTTCAACAGATGATCCATATCGGAAAAGGACCAGCAGATCTTCGATCGTCTCATAGCCAACCTGCGGGGAGAGTCAACCAGACTTGAGAAGTCGCCCTGGGCAGAGGCAGGAACTCCCAAGCCGGGTTCCTCTCCCGTGGCATACCAGACGCTCGACTTGGAAGCAAGCTTGGTAGGCGGAAAGATGAATGCGGTCTTTCCCAGTTGCTTCTTGGAATGCAACCACTCTCCCATAACCCTCAAAGCTCTCTTAGAAGATCGTGCGAGAACAAGCTTGGTGAAAGCAGGCGCAGCAGACTGCATGCCCAGAGCAAACTCGGAGGGAGGAGAGCGAGGGGTTGCAGACACAAACTGCTCAGGATACAAGTCCCTGAACAAGGCAAGGACTTTACGAAAGTCTAAGGAGGGAGGCGTAGACTTGGGCCCTTCAAAGTCAGAGTGTGGCTCATCCAAGTGTGCAGCTTCGTCATCCGATACTCCATCATCCGAAAGCTGAGTAGGAAGTGGCAAAGGTAGAGCAGAAAGCTGAACGGCTGAATCCGGCAGAACGGGTGCATGCGTAGCTGCGGATCCAACATCATGCCGCTGCTGGTCTGTCTGCGAGCTGGCAACAACAAAAGCAGAGTGTTGGTGCGTGGGAGGGGCTGCGGTGGGTAGCAGAGCATGCTGTATGGTATGCGGAGCATGCTGTATGGCATGCGGCGCATGCCGCATGGGTTGCGGAGAAAGCTGCATAGTGCTGGAACCCGGCAGCTCTACAGCAGCAAGAACATGCGTCTGGCAGGGAGGACTGCGCATCGGTGGTGGAGCTCTCACAGGTGGAGTGTGGGAGCAGGCAGCCGCAGTATCTGCTGAGCGCACAACCTCGGCGGGTTGTAGGTTAACAGGTGCAGTGTTAACCTTCTCAGCATGATACTCCTGCATGAATGCCGCAAGCTGAGACTGCATAGTCTGCAGCATGGACCACTTAGGGTCTACCGTGGTTGGAGCAACAACAGACGGAGCAGAGGCCTGTTGTGGAACCACTCTACCTCTCTTGGGAGGTGTGCAGTCATCAGATGACTGCAGCGAGTCCGAACTGACCCAGTGGCTACACCTGGGCCGTTGGACTCGCTCGGAAGGGACCTTACGTTTGAGCGGTCGTGAGACCTTGGTCCATCGTTTCCTCCTGGAAACTTCTTCCACAGACGAGGAATGTAAGGGCTCATTCGTCTGTTTGTGGATGGGACGATCTTGAACAGATACGTCCGCAACCACTGAGGATACATCCGTGCGCCGATCAAGGCCTGCCGAACCCTTTGGTCCTTCGACATTGCTTCTCCCCTGGGCTTGGGAGCTTGCAAGAGGTCCCGGACTGGGAGGACGACTGGCACGCACAGATGTACCCTCATGCGCAACACTGACACTGACACTTTTCACATCACTAGCACTAACACTTCCCACTGCACTTTTCGCTTTCAGCTCTCTGACATCTGCCAAGAGCTGATTACGGTCATTAGCCAATGACTCCACTCGGTCACCTAGAGCCTGAATGGCACGCAACATATCCGCCATGGATGGCTGAGCACTAGTAGCAGGTTCGGGAGTCACCACCACAGGGGAAGGAAAAGGTTGAGGGGCATGGGGAGAGGAAAAATCCACAGAGCGAGAAGAACTCCTCCTGATTCTCTCCTTCTCTAACCTACGTGCATTTTTGAGGAATTCGTTAAAATCGAATTCCGAAAGCCCAGCACATTCCCCACATCGATCTTCCAATTGACAGGTTTTACCCCTACAATTGAAACAAACGGTGTGAGGATCTAAAGAGGCCTTCGGAAGACGCCTAGCACAAGTCCTAACACTACACTGCCTGTATTTAGGGACTTGAGACTGGTCAGACATCTTGAATTTAGAAGTAGTCAAGGGGGAATTCCAAAATCTAGCAAAGTTCGTTAACAATTAATCCAAATTAATTCCAAAAGCTTGCTAAGCTAATGATAAAGCTTCCTGAATAGCGAAGGCTAAACTCTAGAGTAAATACATCACCAAATCGTGAACAACAACTCCAGAATCAACAGCGTATCCAAGTAGGTCTTGCCGGCGGCACGACAGAGGAAAAATTGAGTTCTTGTTGACAAGAAGTACTTGAGTACCTACTCACAGATGGCGCTGTTGTGTACACCCCCACCTGGATAGCGATCGCTGGCGTATCCCGACCGTAGATTTCTGTCGGGCAACGGAGTTGACAGCTACATGATCATCGGGTAAGATTAATATTGAGAATTAATGGTTCTAATAAAAGGTAGAGGGATAAAACCAACTTCCTACCCTCAAAATCTCATTACAAGGGCCACTTGCAGTCTATCAACATGTCTAATTGATACTAATGTTAATAGTCCATCTGTTAATGGTAAACAGAAAACAGTTGTATATGCGAGATCTTTTCAAAGAAAAACTGTTCAAAATTTTAAAACACATAACCTTTAGAAAAACAAAAATTTTAATAAGTAATTTGTACTTTTCCTAACTATATAAACATTAGACCTTTATTAGGAGTTTAAGTGGCCATTTTATTCTTGCTTCAGGAAACCATCGGGCACTCCTATGCCTCAGAGGATGTGCAAAGAGGTGGATCCTCGACGATGAGATCATATGAAGTCAGGAATATGGGCTTTATTTTAGCCTTCAGGAAGAATCTGTCTGTGCGACACAGGTCTCTCCCCAGAAATAGATTTTTCCTTCGTCAAAATCCCTTATTTTGGCCTTCAGGAAGAATCTGTCTGTGGTGCAGGTCATGATAGCTGGAGTCTAGAAATACAAAACAACCTTAGGAATATACCCACAGGTCCTTTTTCCCAAAGACTGATGGTAGCCACTCAACAGGGGTATAGTGAGCCCAGCTCTCTTGCAGGACAAATAGCATTGTGTCTCGATAGCAGTTGTGATGCAAGTCTAGAGAGAAAGGTTAGAATGACTGGCTGTTTTTCCTTCTTTCCCTCTCCTGTGGTGAAGCAGTTGTGCCATTATGTTGCTATGCACCAGAGTGACTTTTCTCTGCAATTTGGTATTGTATTTGAAATATTTCCCCCATCCTCCGAGCAGGGCAGATGGTGTACCAGTTGTATATACATTCATTAATCATATAAGCTAATGCCTATAAACTGGACAACATATGCTATGGATATGCTATAGATTCTTCATTGACACTCCAATTTTGGTGATGACCTACTCTAACTCTGTTTTCATCCCTATGCATGGGAAGATAGAGGGTTGACAGGAATCCAGACCAAAGTTCATCGACATTTCCCGGGTAGTTAACCAAGCCCATTTTGGTTATAGGGTCTTCCTCCCTCCTAAGGATAAGTCTCGTCTTACAGGTCGATGGCTTGTATTATGTGGCTACTCAGTTAACTTTGGTGAGGGGGTTGCATCCCCATCCCCTGCCAGTAACTACCGAAACCTCGATATCAATTTTGACAGTCAAATTCCAGCCAAGCTAAAAACATACGCTAAGGGTTTGTATTTGTGTAGGAACAAACAGCATATCTAAAATATTTCCTAATACAATTGACCAACTCACACCAGCATGCCTGAGAAAAAATGACATTTGAATACTATACATATCTTAAAGTAGAGGCATGTTTTACTATACACTACTTGTTTATATGGTACTCTTAGTAAAAATTACAGGCTTAACCAAATTTCATAAATTTTGGACAAATAAATACAAACTTTTTTTCTAATCAAAGGATTGCTCCCAAGAACATGACAACTAGCAATGTTTAATCGTCACAGACTTTTCAAGCATAAGCTGAGTAATTACAGTATATATACCTTTCTTTGCTTCTTTGACACATGCTTCTGCAATGCAGCTGTCATAAGGGAATTAAGAGCATCAGATTTGTTTTCATCCTCCGTTCCCTTGCTTACTTTACCAGGGTTTCTTATTCCAATCTCAGTCTTCTCAGCAAGAGGTTCTAGTTCTTCCAGTGTCATCTGCCAGGGATAAAAAGAGATTAATAAAAATAAAGACAATACATAATACAAAATTACTTCAAGTACTCTCATAACATCCCAAGTTTTAAAAGCAATTATTATTTTTCCTAACTACAAAAATCTGAATTCTTTAATAGAAGACATACCTTTAGGTGAGAGGAAGTCCCAATCATCCAAAAGGCTGGCTAAAATCCTAGGATGTCTAGGCATTCATATCACCTGGGAACAGAATGATGACTTCAATCCCCTTTCAATGACACTCTTTTTAGGTGTTGTTTATTGTAAGGTAGTTATGGAAGAACTTGTACCATTTCTGTCATGTAAGGCAATAGTAAATTGTTGGGTTTACATTACTATCCATCCTTCCTTTCGTTAGAAGGATGGGCGAGTGAAAACCTATTTTCCTCACAATAGAAAAGATACTTATTAGTGAAGCTCTTCTGCAATTATATCTGTTCCAGCAACTCCTACTCCCAAAGGATGGGAAAGGAACAAAGGAGTAAAGGCCAGACATTCTCAATCTCACCCTACAATGACAGAGCAATTGCTTTCTTAGATGCTACCTGTAGAGGAACCACTACAGGTCGCATGGTTAACGTGTCTAGTGACTTGTGGGTGCGTTCCTGTAAGTAGTAGGCCTTGAAGGTAGTCTGTCGTTTCCAGACACCTGCTTCTAATTTTTAATGTACTATCAAGTTCTTTCAAAAAGATGCTTTTTCCCTCTCCCCTGACCTCTTGAGCTCATACCTCTGCCAGTCCCACTGACTTACCTTATCCTGAAGATAACACTGTTAATGACCTCATAAATCCAAAAAGATATGGTATTTTGAGATTTTTTTTTCCTTCCTGAGCTAATGAAGTTCTGTAACTTTGGTCTAAGTTGGGTCCTTTTGAGGTAGGGTGTGAAAATTCATTTAAATGCCCAGGAAACAATCCCTGCCTCTGAGCAAATGTGGTATATGTACCTTCCCTCAGGTGAATGGGTGGGATTGAGTGACTAGCCTGATTGGTGCTCGAAAGCCTAGAGTGGGGACCAGTCATTGACTGGCTCAGCTCAGTCAACACTGCACATCTCATAGAACCTGTATCAAGCGTGATATCCCCCTCTTTCAGAGGAACCAAAGTACCTTGAGAAATAAGAATACCTAAGTGGTACACTATTGCCCCAGTAAAAAGGAGAGGAAGGGAGCTTAAACTTCTTGACTACCTAGCCAACAGTACAGGTGATTGGTCCTGTACCGAACTGCTCACATCCTCCTGGCATAGCTGCAGGGACCCATGGACTAGTGCATTGATCTGCATGGGATTGGCTACCAGATTGGAACCATTTCCTACTCACAAGGAGAGGAGAGATCACTTTTGATTGGCCTGCCTGGACTACTTTTACTTTATCCTATTATGAGAATTGTCAAAATCAGAATCAGAAGAGTAAGAGGAGGAGAATAGCTTCACACCAAAGTATATCCTTACTCCTAAGACTTGGTGTTCAGTCCACGATGGAATGATCACCTACTGCCAAAGCAAACTGTGGTCACTGTCACAATGATCTCCCCTTGCTGACAAGACCCTACGGTATCATTCAGCGATAACTCTCAGTAATGTTTCAAAGGTGAAAAGCGGTGACTATTACATCAAGCTCATGATCATTATCCAACCCCAAAGGTATTGGTCGGCTCATGGAGGAAGCATAACCGTGCTGCACAAGGCTCAAAATCACTAATCAACATGTTATTTTTATTAATAAAATAAATTTTTGAATATACTTACCCGATAATCATGTAGCTGTCAACTCCGTTGCCCGACAGAATTCTATGGAGGGATACGCCAGCTATCACAATACTAGAAGGGGGTGTATTTACCAGCGCCACCTGTGGCCAGGTACTCAAGTACTTCTTGTTGACACCTCCTCAATTATTCCTCGGTCCACTGGTTCTCTATGGGGAGGAAGGGAGGGTCGATTAAATCATGATTATCGGGTAAGTATATTCAAAAATTTATTTTATTAATAAAAATAACATTTTACAATATTAAACTTACCCGATAATCATGTAGCTGATTCACACCCAGGGGGGTGGGTGAAAACCAGTGTACAAGATTAAAGGATAGCTAAGTATCCCATATTTCATATAATCAGTTATCCACAATAACAATGAAATAATAAGTACCTGGTAAGGAAGTCGACTTGAACCGTTACTCTGCCTTTAATAAGATCGTCTTCCTTACTGAGCGCAGCGTTCCTCTTGGGAGGCTGAATCAACTCAAAGGTGCTAAAGTATACAGGGCTGCAACCCATACTAAAGGACCTCATCACAACCTTTAACCTTGGCGCTTCTCAAGAAAGAATTGACCACCCGCCAAATCAACAAGGATGTGGAAGGCTTCTTAGCCGACCGTACAACCCATAAAAAGTATTCAAGAGAAAGGTTAAAAAGTTATGGGATTATGGGAATGTAGTGGCTGAGCCCTCGCCTACTACTGCATTCGTTGCTACGAATAGACCCAGGGTGTAGCAGTACTCGTAAAGAGACTGGACATCTTTGAGATAGAATGATGCGAACACTGACTTGTTTCTCCAATAGGTTGCATCCATAACACTCTGCAGAGAACGGTTCTGTTTGAAGGCCACTGAAGTAGCCACAGCTCTCACTTCATGTGTCCTTACCTTCAGCAAAGCAAGGTCTTCTTCCTTCAGATGAGAATTTGCTTCTCTAATCAGAAGCCTGATGTAGTAAGAAACTGAGTTCTTAGACATTGGTAGAGAAGGCTTCTTGATAGCACACCATAAGGCTTCTGATTGTCCTCGTAATGGTTTTGACCTTTAGATAGTACTTAAGAGCTCTAACTGGGCAAAGTACTCTCTCCAGTTCGTTCCCCACCATGTTGGACAGGTTTGGGATCTCGAACGACTTAGGCCAAGGACGGGAAGGAAGCTCGTTTTTAGCCAAAAAACCGAGCTGTAAGGAACATGTAGCCGTTTCAGATGTGAAACCTATGTTCCTGCTGAAGGCGTGGATCTCACTTACTCTTTTACCTGTTGCTAAGCACACGAGGAAAAGAGATTTTTTAATGTGAGGTCCTTAAAAGAGGCTGATTGGAGCGGTTCAAATCCTGATGACATTAGGAACCTTAGGACCACGTCTAGATTCCAGCCTGGAGTGGACAACCGACGTTCCTTTGAGGTCTCAAAAGACCTAAGGAGGTCCTGTAGATCTTTGTTGGAGGAAAGATCCAAGCCTCTGTGGCGGAAAACCGCTGCCAACAAACTTCTGTAACCCTTGATCGTAGGAGCTGATAGGGAGCTTACGTTCCTTAGATGTAACAGGAAGTCAGCAATCTGGGTTACATTGGTACTGGTTGAGGAAAACTGCATTGGCCTTGCACCAGCTTCGGAAGACTTCCCATAAAGACTGATAGACTCTGAGAGTGGATGTCGTCCTTGCTCTGGCAATCGCTCTGGCTGCCTCCTTCGAAAAGCCTCTAGCTCTTGAGAGTCCTTCGATAGTCTGAAGGCAGTCAGACGAAGAGCGTGGAGGTTGGGAGTACCTTCTTTACGTGAGGTTGACGCAGAAGGTCCACTCTAGGAGGAAGAGTCCTGGGAACGTCGACCAGCCATTGCAGTACCTCAGTGAAACATTCTCTCGCGGGCCAGAGGGGAGCAACCAACGTCAGCCGTGTCCCTTTGTGAGAGGCGAACTTCTGAAGTACCCTGTTGACAATCTTGAATGGCGGGAATGCATACAGGTTGAGATGGGACCAATCCAGCAGAAAGGCATCCACGCGAACTGCTGCTGGGTCTGGAATCGGAGAACAATACAAGAGGAGCCTCTTGGTCATCGAGGTAGCGAATAGATCTATGGTTGGCTGATCCCACAGGGCCCAAAGTCTGCTGCAAACATTCTTGTGAAGGGTCCACTCTGTGGGGAAGACCTGACCCTTCCGGCTGAGGCGATCTGCCATGACATTCATATCGCCCTGAATGAGCCTCGTTACCAGCGTGAGCTTTCGATCTTTTGACCAAATGAGGAGGTCCCTTGCGATCTCGAACAACTTCCTCGAATGAGTCCCTCCCTGCTTGGAGATGTAAGCCAAGGCTGTGGTGTAGTCGGAGTTCACCTCCACCACCTTGTTAAGCTGGAGGGACTTGAAGTTTATCAAGGCCAAATGAACTGCCAACAACTCCTTGCAATAGATGTGAAGTGTCCTTTGCTCCTGATTCCATGTTCCCGAGCATTCCTGTCCGTCCAGTGTCGCACCCCAGCCCGTGTCCGATGCGTCCGAGAAGAGACGGTGGTCGGAGGACTGAACAGCCAATGGTAGACCTTCCTTGAGAAGAATGCTGTTCTTCCACCACGTTAGAGTAGACCTCATCTCTTCGGAAACAGGAACTGAGCCCGTCTCTAGCGTCATGTCCTTTATCCAGTGAGCAGCTAGATGATACTGAAGGGGGCGGAGGTGGAGTCTCCCTAACTCGATGAACAGGGCCAGCGATGAACGTGTCCCTGTTAGACTCATCCACCGCCTGACTAAGCATCGGTTCCTTCTCAGCATGCTCTGGATGCATTCTAGGGCTTGGAAGATCCTTGGGGCCGACGGACAAGTCCGAAAAGCTCGACTCTGAAGATCCATACCCAAGGAGACAATGGTCTGGGATGGAACGAGCTGAGACTCCTCAAAATTGACCAGGAGGCCCAGTTCCTTGGTCAGATCCATAGTCCATTTGAAAATCTCCAGACAGCGACGACTTGAGGGAGCTCTTAAAAGCCAGTCGTCTGACGGAGCCGGACACAAGATCATGATACTGCTGCACAGTCTGTAAACTGTCAATCATGGGCAAGCGAGGAAGTACAGTGACAACCCGAATCTGTCTAGACTGTCTGGGTCGTACAGACAACTCCTTAACGGGTTGCTGAGGTTGCCCACTGCGTCACAACAAGTCCCTTCTGTTGGTTGTTGAACGTCTTCCCCGTGACACATTGACTCCGTAAACAAAAAATCCTCTAACAAGGACTAAGCTTGGACTGCATGTCATGCAACACAGCTCAAGGTCTATGGGAGCAGGTGTGGTAACAGACGGGATTAGCGGCTGAAGTGTAACCATTACCTTCCCTGTAAGCATGTTATGCTTAAATAAAAGTCCATAAGAGGTTATGCAGCTAAAGGCTCCCTCCAAATGACAGAGTCCTCAAGGGAATATCAGAAGGAGGGAGAAAAGAACTTTCTCATCTACAGGGACCTTATCCTAGAAAAGCTAAGTTCTCTGAGTGAGGGTTCACTGGTGCAAAGCAGCAGACTAGAAGGCAACGTTATGAAACTGCTTGACAGTCTAGTGAGTTGGCAACAACCCAAGATGTGTTGAGAAGCATGCGGTAAGGTATGCAGAGCATGATGTATGCAGAGTATGCTGTATGCAGAGCATGCTGAATGCAGAGCATGCTGTATGCAGAGCATGTTGTATGCAGAGCATGCTGAATGCAGAGCATGCTGAATGCTGAGCATGTAGGAAGAAGAGCCTGCTGTAAGCAGAGCCTGCTGAAAGGAAAGCAGAGCGTGTGCATGGTGTTTAACATTTCTCAGAAATTCCATGACCAGTGCTAGAGTGCTTAATGCATGCTTGCATGGGGTTTAAACCATGGTATGCTGAACAGCAGAGTCAGAACGAGCTGGAACAACAACAGAGGTTTCCTCAACTTGAGGGAAAACCTGAGGTTCAGACTGCATAGGCTGAACAACAGACGGAGCAGAAGGCAGGTGCAAGGGTGAAGGAGGTTGACTCCTAGCAAGAGTTGCACCCAAGGATTGTACCAGCTGAGCGGAGGACGGAGGCGGAGTAGTCCGTTCCTGTTCCTGAGAGATGAGTGGAGCATGAGAAGGTTGAGGCTGCGCAGAACAAGGTAAAGTTCTAGCAAGCTGAGGCTCCTGAGGCGCAAGTGCATGGTGTAGATGAGCTTGCCTAGATGAGGGTTGAACTCGGTGCAGCGCTGGTTGAGCAGACAGACTCACGGAGGGGAGAGGTTGTTGTACCCCAACCGAGAGTTGCACCACTGGAGGAGCAGCAAGGGGAGGAGGAGGAAGAGTGTAACTCTCCTGATCCCAAAGCAAGGGTTGCCTTAAAGAAGGCTGAGGCTGAACAACACTGTGAACAGCAAACTCCGAAAGTGGTTCAACATCGTACGCATGGCAGATGGAGCTGCGACTGGGTGCAGCGAGTGCAGGCGGGTGCAGCACAGGCTGAACGGGTGCAGGAGGTTGGTGCACCACCGGTGCAGGCGGGTGCAGCATAGGCTGAACGGGTGCAGGAGGTTGGTGCACCACCGGTGCAGGCGGGTGCAGCACAGGCTGAACGGGTGCAGGAGGTTGGTGCACCACCGGTGCAGGCGGGTGCAGCACAGGCTGAACGGGTGCAGGAGGTTGGTGCACCACAGGCAGGAGGTGCAACACTCTCAGCACGACACTCACGCATCAAGTCCGAAAGCTGTGCTTGCATGGACTGTAGTAGAGTCCACAACATCATACGCCTGGCAGATGGTACTGTGATCAGGCGGAGCGAGTGTAGGAGGAGGGAGTGTAGGCGGAGGCGGTGGAGCAACACTCTCAGCCCGACACTCACTCATCAAGTCCGAAAACTGTGCTTGCATGGACTGTAGTAGAGTTCACAACATCGTACGCCTGGCAGATGGTGCTGCGACCAGGCGGAGCAGGTGCAGGCTGGGCGAGCACAGGTGCAGCGAGAACAGGTGGAGGGAGTGCAGGCGGTGCAACACTCTCAGCCCGACACTCACGCATCAAGACCGAAAGTTGTGACTGTATGGACTGCAGTAGAGTTAACTTGGGGTCGGCAGACACTAATTTCTGCTGAGGTAAAGCCTTAACAGCAGAGATCTGTTGTGGCAGAACCTTACTCCTCTAAGTCGGAGTGTAACCAACTGATGACTTAGGAGAGTCAGAGCTAACCCAACGACTGCATTCGGGTTGTGAACTTTAACTTCGTACGTCTGGCATAGGTCTGGACTTAACGTTTAAGAAGTCTTGAGACCTGAGACCAGCGTTACTCTGCCTTTATTTTCTCCCCTAATCTCTTCTGCAGACGAGCAAAATAAGGGCTCAATCGTCTGCGGGTGGGAGTGACGGTCTCGGTAAGACACGCCCACAACCACCGAGAATACTTCTGTGCGCCGATCAAGGCCTGCTGAACCCTTATGCCCTTCGACATTGCTTCTCCCCTGGGCTTGGGAGCTTGCAAGAGGTCCCGGACTGGGAGGACGACTGGCGCGCACAAAAGTACCCTCACGCACTAATCACTTATCACTTTGATTTCTGTTTGCACTTATTTCACTGAACTCGAAACTTAAGTGGTTTGTACCTGAAATACGCAATTCTATCCTTTCTCAAAGTTAGTAATTGCGAAAACAGAATTACAATGTAACAGAAAAATCTAATGAAAGATAAATCAGTGGTTGGAAAGAGACTAAACACTAGATCACTCTAGAAACGTTTAGTTTCTTCCCCTAAAGAGACTAGGGAGAAGAGCAAAAATCGATAATGACGTTACTCGTACGCCTGGCAGGCTTGAATGAAACGTTTATCCTCTTTCTCCCTCCGTCTCTATCTCTCTCTCTCTCTCTCTCTCTCTCTCTCTTGACTTAGAACCTGAGAGAAGAGCCCAATCATATATATCGTTAAAACATATTATTGTTAAAGGAAAAAACTGAAAAGTTCCTTTATTAGGATCAAAACCATTAAGTAAAGAAAGAATGAACAAAACGCTAGACACGGTTACTCTTACTGCAACGTGAAACCGTGAACATTCTTTCTCTATCGTAACGATAGAGTGCAAGTTGAACGTTCTGAACGTCAACAACTGCAGAGACAAAACAAAACGTTAGTTCAGCTTTGAAAACAGTACGAGACTGTCAAAGAAAATCTTTCAAACTCTGTGGCGGAAATAGCATAATATGTTAACAGGTAAAACCGAAATGACGGGCTCAAAGTTTATTAACTTCGGTAAAAGACCGCCTACTATTAGGAAGGTCGAATATAAACAAATATAAAAATTAATTTTAATGAGTTTATAATAAAAGGAAGTTAATCGAAGAGGCCTATAAGAGGCGGAGAGATATAAAATAAAACTATAACTTTGTTAAGCAAAATTAAGAAAGAGAGTCTATACTCTCTTAGACACCAACACTTCCGTCTAAGGGAAGGGTCGGCCATTGAAAGGTGAACGAGAGTTCATACTCTCTCGTCACCAAAATTAATCAAATAAATTCCAAAAGCTAACTAAGCTAATATAGAAGTTTTCCAGTAAAGCGACAGCCGAAATCAAAGAGAAATACTTCACCAAAGTCGTGAAAATACTCCAAGAACATAAGCGTATCCCAGAACGTCTTGCCGGAAGCACGACAGAGGAATAATTGAGGAGGTGTCAACAAGAAGTACTTGAGTACCTGGCCACAGGTGGCGCTGGTAAATACACCCCCTTCTAGTATTGTGATAGCTGGCGTATCCCTCCATAGAATTCTGTCGGGCAACGGAGTTGACAGCTACATGATTATCGGGTAAGTTTAATATTGAAAACTCAAAGTTATCAATCAACACAAAGGCTCCATATCAGCTAGAGGATGTACACTCTGTAAGAGCAAAAGGAGGTTGCAAGAATGATACTCCTATCGACCTACTATACTGTAGTATACAGGAGATCAGTATCGGTAGGACCGTTCACCTGCAACAGATGAAACAGCAATGGTTGTCAAAGCAGGCTCACAATTGCTGACCGACCCCAAGGGATCCAGTTGGCAGACAAGTTTCATACAGGAAAGGTGAGTGCATATGCCCCACCCTCCTCTGACCTATAGTGCTGATCTTTGGTTCAAGTAGGACTGCTCACTTACTGCCAAAGCAACAGGAGTAACTGTAATACTGACTCACGCTTTCCATGATTGACCCAAAAATTACCAGTTAGCAGGTGAGTACCATCCCCTCCCAAAGGAGGAGTGATTGCTAAACTGTAAGTCATAAGGAACTTTTAGTGAAAGGCCTTCCCACTCAATTGTTCATTTTCTTCTCAAGGAAGAAGTGCCAGACAAAGAGAGACGAAGAGAGAAGATGTTGGTAGCAGAGGAAGATAAAGAGCAAGCTTCCTCTGCTTTCCCTTGCTAAAAAATATTTCTTTGCAGGCACAGATGAGCCATGGACTGGACAACCAAAAATGACTGCACTCTTTCAAAGTAAGAAGCTACAAGAGCTCCTTCCCCAGCAACACAAACTCCTACGCTGGGAGTTTTGTCACAGGGGAAGCATTGGGAACACTCACTGACACTAGCACAGGCACCACACAACAGTACTGTTTTCAAACAGGGGTCAGCAAACTGGCCACACTGGCAGCACCAGTGGCCACCAGCATGAAATAATGTTCACTATCAGGCAAAGGAGTTTGTTGTCTCCCTAATCAGAAGAACAAACAACTTTCTCAAAGAGGAGAGGGGAAAGACTGTGTACAATCAACCCCTCTTAAAAGGTACAGTACACAATGCTGTACAGAGGAATTTTAAAAGTTTGTATTCTCATAGAAAATAAAAACTACTTCAACACATACCTACATTTCAGCATTGTCCTGCCATGTTCAACAGGGGGCCATCAAGATGCACCAACTCCTCTTGCACAATAGGAATGTGGTAAAAGATTATATTACAAGAAATAATAAAACCACAGGCTGTGACACGGATAGCAAAAGACTTAGGATCCCGAGGTCCTGCTCATCCAACAAGAACAACCAAACCTTAACAAAACACAGATGTTCCTCCTCCCCACCTGTCGTAGGATCATGCATCAACCTGGAAACAGCAACAAATGAAGATGACAACTTACTTTTACTTACTTACTTTTAGGGGTTTATTTCTCGCCCTCCATCAGACACTAAAGGTCTGTTCAGGCGGGCCTTGGTGTGTGAAAAAATCATTTCTTTCCAGTTAATATTTTGCTCTGTATCGTTATCAGTTATTTTGCTAGCATTTGTATTCAGGCTTAATAGTTTTCAGGTCACTATTATAACACTTTCTAAAAAGATAAGTCTTCAGGTTTTTCTTGAAAGCTGCCACATTATTGCTATTCTTGACATCGAGTGGAAGGTCGTTAAAGAGTCTCAGTGCAGCATAAATGAACGTTCTTCCTCCTATTGCATGATTCACACTAATTTCGAATAGTCTATGTGGGTCATCAGCATGTCTAACTCTTACAGCGGCGCTGGTAGCTTCAGGGTAGGGGACCAAGCAATCACGAAGATATTTAGGCTTATCACTTGTAAGTGCTTTGTGAGTCAACAAGCAAATTTCAAATTCAATTCTAGCCTTAACAGGTAACCAATGTAGATCGATCAATGCAGGAGTTATTCTCTCCCTTAGTTTAATGCCTTTTATCAGTCTAGCCGCCTGGTTTTGCACATTTTGAAGCTTTCTTAGTAGTGTATTGGGCAATTTGTAGTACAGAGAATTGCAATAATCAAGCCTTGATATTACATGACTCATCACTAAAATTTTTGTACTGCCCTCTGTTAAATATGTTCTAATAAATGCTATGTTTCTCAGGTGATAGTTACACACTTTCACTGTGTTCACAATTTGGTCCCTCATTGACAAATTACAATCTATCAGCACACCCAAATTTTTCACAACAGGCACAATCCCAACATCAGCATCACCAATTTTTATACTTTGAATTAACTGGTAATTCTTCAAAGCCACCTTTGTGCCAAAAAACATACATTCTGTTTTATCATCATTTAATTTGAGCTTTTTCCTCTGCATCCATGTTTTTATTTCAGTCATTATCTCATCAATTTTCTTCTCTGTATCTTGTGTTGTTGAAATTGAGAGGTAAAACTGAGTATCTTCTGCATATAGTTTAAAGCCCACTTTTTGTTTTTTCAAGATGTGTGATAGCTCGATAGTATATATGTTAAACAAGATAGGGCCCAGAACATTACCCTGTGGTACACCCTTCATAAGAATTCTCTCATTGGATCGGTTTCCAGAAACTTCTACAATAGTCTTCCTATTCATTAAGTAACTTCGCAAAAATTTCAGTGCTTCCTCAGTCACTCCAATAGACTTTAAGTCGTCAAGTAAGTACTCATGCACAACAGTGTCAAAAGCAGCACTAAGATCTAACATAATCAAAATTCCACACTTTCCCTCATCAAGAAGACCTATCATATCATTCATTATTGAGCATAAGGTAGTTTCTGTAGAATGATTAGCTCTGTAGGCCGATTGATTTTCCGGGAATACCTTTAACTCATCAATATGCGCCCATAATTGCTCACTTATGACTTTTTCAATAAGCTTTGACATGTAGGATAAATTTGAAATGGGCCTACAGTGATACCTCGGTAGTCGAACGACTCTATACTCGAACAATTCGGAGTTCGACCAAAATTTTCGAGAAATTTTTGCTGCGGTGCTCGACCAAAAATTCGGTACTCGACCAGCCGAACACGTGACGACCGCATGGGCTTTGTGATGATCGCGCCATCTCGGCCACTCTCGCTTGTTCGGGAAGCATCAGTTCTCTCGAGAGCGTCACTCAGACAACGCGCGATCAGCATTCGTTGTGATTTAGTGATTTTCAGTGCTTTTAATTGCTTTTTTAGCTTTCATAATGAGTCCCAAGAAAGTAATGAGTGTTAAGGGGAAGGAGAAGAGGAAAACAGTGCGAACAACGATCGAGTTGAAGAAGGAAATTATAGCGAAATATGAGAATGGTGTACGAGTGTCCGATTTAGCGGTAGAATACGGAATGGCGAAGTCGACCATTTCTACGTTTTTAAAGCATAAAGAAATGATTAAGAAGGCGAATGTTGCAACGGGAGTTACGGCGGTAACTAAGCAAAGGCCACAAGTGATTGAGGAGATGGAAAAGTTGCTTTTAATATTTATTAAAGAAAAACAGTTGGCCGGGGAAAGTGTTAGTGAAGCGTTCATTTGTGAAAAAGCGTTGCATATCTATGAAGAATTAGTGAAGAAAAGTCCGAGTACCAGTGAAAGTGATTCATTTACATTTAAAGCGAGCAGGGGTTGGTTTGAAAAGTTTCGTAATAGAACAGGTATTCATCGTGTTACTAGGCATGGGGAGGCAGCTAGTTCGGATCAAATTGCAGCCGATAAATACGTGGGGGAATTCGATCGGTACATAAATGAACAAAATTTGATCGCACAACAAGTCTTTAATTGTGATGAGACTGGGTTATTTTGGAAGAAAATGCCAGCCAATACGTACATTACCAAGGACGAGACGAAGATGCCAGGTCACAAGCCAATGAAAGATAGGCTAACATTGTTGCTGTGTGCAAATGCAAGTGGCGATTGCAAGATCAAACCCTTGTTAGTGTACCACTCGGACAACCCCCGGGTGTTCAAACGAAATAATATTTGTAAAAGTGCACTACCAGTTATGTGGCGCTCGAACACTAAATCTTGGGTCACAAGACAATTCTTTACTGAGTGGATAAACGAAGTGTTTGCCCCCCAGGTTAAGGCTTACCTCATTGAAAAGAGCTTGCCAATGAAATGTCTTCTGGTTATGGACAATGCTCCTGCACATCCTCCAGGTCTCGAGGATGACTTGAAAGAAGAATACAGCTTTATCAAAATCAAATTCTTGCCCCCCAATACTACTCCCATACTCCAGCCCATGGACCAACAGGTCATTTCAAACTTCAAAAAACTCTATACCAAGGCCCTTTTCAGAAAGTGTTTTGAAGTGACCAGTGACACGAAGTTGACCCTAAAGGAATTCTGGAAGGAACACTTCAGCATCCTCAACTCTGTTAACATGATTGACCAAGCTTGGCGAGGTGTGACCTATAGGACATTGAACTCTGCCTGGCGTAAGCTGTGGCCATCATGTGTCACAGAGAGGGAGTTTGAAGGTTTCCAACCAGAGGCGGGTCCAAGCACTGCTACCCCTGTAATTTCTGATGACACTGATGTCGTTGAGGAAATTGTTGTCATGGGCAGGAGTTTGGGGCTTGAGGTCGACAAGGATGATATTGATGAGCTTGTAGAAAGCCATTCTACCGAGTTGACTGTGGAGGAATTGTTGCACCTGCAACAACAACAGCAGCAGGATCTGATTGTGGAGCAGGAATCTTCAGAAGAGGATGAGGTAAGGGAGGATGTTCCAAGTTCTCTCATCAATGAAATTTGTTCCAAGTGGGCAGATGTGCAGGCTTTTGCTGAAAAATACCACCCAGAAATTGCAGTAGCAAACCGGGCAGTGCATATGTTTAATGATAGTGTCATGTATCATTTTCGAAGAATACTGCAGAGGAGGAAGAAACAATTAACAATAGACCAGTTTTTCACAAAAGAAAAGAAAGCTGCTACATCAAAGCCTGTTTCTCCTCCAAAGAAGAGACAAAGAAGAGAAGAAACCCCTGAAATAGATCTGCCCACCCTTTCATTGGAGAGAGAAACAACTCCTGAAGGAGAACTACCCCGCCACATCATGGAAGGGGACTCTCCTTCCAAGCAGTAACCTCCCCCTTCCATCCTCTCCACATCCATCCCTGTATGCCATCGAACCGCTGCTCAAAGGTATGTTCACTACAGTACAGAAAATGGTTTAAAATTGTTTTATTTTAGTACAGTAAATGGTTTAAAATTGTTTTATAGGATTTTCTGACCAATTTCATACACATTTAGATAATTATTGTTGTTTAGGTACACGTTTTATTAATATTTTGGGCCTGTTCGAGTGCTTGGGAACGGAATAGAATATATACCATTATTTCTTATGGGGAAAAAAAATTCGGTACTCGAACAAATCGGAGGTCGAACACGGATCTCGAACGGATTATGGTCGAGTACCGAGGTATCACTGTATATGAATTTAGCTCGTTTACATCACCTTTTCCTTTGTAAATTGGTTTGATCAACGCATTTTTTTTCACAGCTAGGAAAACAGGATTGTGATATACTTAGGTTAATTATGTTCAGGTAAATATTATCTGCGACTGAATCTCTCCCAGCGAGCACCTCAACCAATCAGTAAGCAGTACGGGGCTACTCAGACCTGGACTCTGAGCCACCAAGCAGTTTGCCTAACTCTGATATCGGTTCAGGCTAATCAGCGTGCAGCACCCAGAGCCCTACCTGGACCCACCAAAATCACAACTCCACATAACCTCGACTACTGTGAGCAAAGTAGCAGCCTGACTGTGATGAAACCCCTCCCAGCAAGAGCCTCAGACAATGGGAGAGCAGCTCCGGCCCAGACCAGATACGTGCTTCGCCCACAAGTACCAATCAGTAACCAGCGTCCGACATGACAAGCCAACCAGGCCATACAAATAGAGCCAGCTCTACACCTTTTCAGACAAACATTCCCCAGAGGATGAGAGGAGACACCTGGTACCCTCTCGTAATGTGTGGCAGCTTAACTTTATTGTAAAGCACCAACTTAGACAAATTTACTTAGTAAAACTATAGAATTTTTCTATGTATTTTGCTCCCCCTACTGATGACAAACAGTTACTGACAGCATGCAGCAATGACAAAAAGAGAAAAATACAAGCAATAGTAAAGCTCAACTGTAAAATAAAAACTACCAAGGTAGCAATCATCTTTGATAATAATAATAATACAAAATAAGATTAACGTGAATCATGCAGCAATCATGCTGACACCAGTGCGTCTGCACTGTTGCCCATTTTGGGAGGCTGCCTTTACCCGTATTTTGAAAAAATTTCACTAGTATATTGTATTTCTTTTAAAATATTGAAAATACAGGACAAAAGACACCCCAGAGAGGCCAGAGAGGGTTTATACAGGACAAATGTAAAAATGTTATTTTCATTAGTAAAATAAATTTTTGAATATACTTACCCGATAATCATGTAGCTGTCAACTCCGTTGCCCGACAGAATTCTACGGAAGGGATACGCCAGCGATCGCTATACAAGAGGGGGGTGTACTCACAAGCGCCACCTGTGGCCAGGTACTGCAGTACTTCTTGTTGACACCACCTCAATTTTTCCTCGGTCCACTGGTTCTATGGGGAGGAAGGGTGGGTCAATTAAATCATGATTATCGGGTAAGTATATTCAAAAATTTATTTTACTAATGAAAATAACATTTTTCAATATTAATCTTACCCGATAATCATGTAGCTGATTCACACCCAGGGAGGTGGGTGAAAACCAGTGTACATGCATATCAAGAAGCTAAGTATCCCGTATTTCATATTATCAGTTATTCAAAATAACAATGAAATTATAAGTACCTGGTAAGGAAGTCGACTTGAGCCATTACTCTGCCTTAAATAAGCTCGTCTTCCTTACTGAGCGCAGCGTTCCTCTTAGGAGGCTGAACAACTCTAAGGTGCTGAAGTATCAAGGGCTGCAACCCATACTAAAGGACCTCATCACAACCTTTAACCTAAGCGCTTCTCAAGAAAGAATTGACCACCCGCCAAATCAACAAGGATGTGGAAGGCTTCTTAGCCGACCGTACAACCCATAAAAAGTATTCAAGAGAAAGGTTAAAAGGTTATGGGATTATGGGAATGTAGTGGCTGAGCCCCCGCCTACTACTGCATTCGTTGCTACGAATGGTCCCAGGGTGTAGCAGTACTCGTAAAGAGACTGGACATCTTTGAGATAGAATGATGCGAACACTGACTTGCTTCTCCAATAGGTTGCATCCATAACACTCTGCAGAGAACGGTTCTGTTTGAAGGCCACTGAAGTAGCCACAGCTCTCACTTCATGTGTCCTTACCTTCAGCAAAGCAAGGTCTTCTTCCTTCAGATGAGAATGTGCTTCCCTAATCAGAAGCCTGAATAGTAAGAAACTGAGTTCTTAGACCTTGGAAAAGAAGGCTTCTTGATAGCACACCATAAGGCTTCTGATTGTCCTCGTAAAGGTTAAGACCTTTTTAGATAGTACCTAAGAGCTCTAACTGGGCAAAGTACTCTCTCCAGTTCATTCCCCACCAAGTTGGACAGGCTTAGGATCTCGAACGACTTAGGCCAAGGACGTGAAGGAAGCTCGTTTAGCAAAAACCGAGCTGCAAGGAACATGTAGCCGTTTCAGATGTGAAAACTATGATCCTGCTGAAGGCGTGGATCTCACTTACTCTTTTAGCTGTTGTCAAGCACACGAGGAAAAGAGTTTTTAAT
This sequence comes from Palaemon carinicauda, assembly GCF_036898095.1. Lineage (NCBI taxonomy): Eukaryota > Metazoa > Arthropoda > Malacostraca > Decapoda > Palaemonidae > Palaemon > Palaemon carinicauda. Next base: position 54,750,896 of record NC_090765.1, on the reverse strand, counting down.
GTGAGGTCCTAAAAAGAGGCTGATTGGAGAGGTTCAAATCTTGATGACATAAGGGACCTTAGGACCACGTCTAGATTCCAGCCTGGAGTGGACAACCGACGTTCCTTTGAGGTCTCAAAAGACCTAGGGAGGTCCTGTAGATCTTTGTTGGTGGAAAGATCCAAGCCTCTGTGGCGGAAAACCGCTGCCAACATACTTCTGTAACCCTTGATCGTAGGAGCTGAAAGGGATCTTACTTTCCTTAGATGTAACAGGAAGTCAGCAATCTGGGTTACAGTGGTACTGGTTGAGGAAACTGCATTGGTCTTGTACCAGCTTCGGAAGACTTCCCCTTGAGACTGATAGACTCTGAGAGTGGATGTTCTCCTTGCTCTGGCAATCGCTCTGGCTGCCTCCTTCGAAAAGCCCCTAGCTCTTGAGAGTCTTTCGAAAGTCTGAAGGCAGTCAGACGAAGAGCGTGGAGGTTTGGATGTACCTTCTTTACGTGAGGTTGACGTAGAAGGTTCACTCCTAGAGGAAGAGTCCTGGGAATGTCGACCAGCCATTGCAGTACCTCTATGAACCATTCTCTCGCGGGCCAGAGCGGAGCCAACCAACGTCAGCCGTGTCCCTTTGCGAGAGGAGAACTTCTGAAGTACCCTGTTGACAATCTTGAACGGCGGGAATGCATACAGGTCGAGATGGGACCAATCCAGCAGAAAAGCATCCACGTGAACTGCTGCTGGGTCTGGAATCGGAGAACAATACAACAGGAGTCTCTAGGTTATCGAAGTAGCGAACAGATCTATGGTTGGCTGACCCCACAGGGCCCAAAGTCTGCTGCAAACATTCTTGTGAAGGGTCCACTCTGTGGGGATGATCTGACCCTTCCGGCTGAGGCGATCTGCCATGACATTCATACCGCCCTGAATGAACCTCGTTACCAGCGTGAGCTTTCGATCTTTTGACCAGATGAGGAGGTCCCTTGCGATCTAGAACAACTTCCACGAAAGAGTCCCTCCCTGCTTGGAGATGTAAGCCAGGGCTGTGGTGTTGTCAGAGTCCACCTCCACCACCTTGTTAAGCTGGAGGGACTTGAAGTTTATCAAGGCCAGAAGAACCGCCAACAACTCCTTGCAATTGATGTGAAGTGTCCTTTGCTCCTGATTCCATGTTCCCGAGCATTCCTGTCCGTCCAAAGTCGCACCCCAGCCCGTGTCTGATGCGTCCGAGAGGAGACGGCGGTCGGGTTTCTGAACAGCCAAAGGTAGACTTCCTTGAGAAGAAAGCTGTTCTTACACCACGCGAGAGAAGACCTCCTCTCTTCGGAAACAGGAACTGAGACCGTCTCTAGCGTCATGTCCTTTATCCAGTGAGCAGCTAGATGATACTGAAGGGGGCGGAGGTGGAGTCTCCCTAACACGATGAACAGGGCCAGCGAAGAAAGTGTCCCTGTTAGACTCATCCACTACCTGACTGAGCATCGGTTCCTTCTCAGCATGCTCTGGATGCATTCTAGGGCTTGGAAGATCCTTGGGGCCGACGGAAAAGCCCGTAAAGCTCGACTCTGAAGATCCATACCCAGGTAGACAATGGTCTGGGATGGGACGAGCTGGGACTCCTCAAAATTGACCAGGAGGCCCAGTTCCTTGGTCAGATCCATAGTCCATCTGAGAATCTCCAGACAGCGACGACTTGTGGGAGCTCTTAAAAGCCAGTCGTCTGACGGAGCCGGACACAAGATCATGGTACTGCTGCACAGTCTGTGAACTGTCAACCATGGGGAAGCGAGGAAGTACAGTGACAACCCGAAGCTGTCTAGACTGTCTGGGTCGTACAGACAACTCCTTATCGGGTTGCTGAGGTTGCCGCACTGCGTCACAACAAGTCACTTCTGCTGGTTGTTGAACGTCTTCCCAGTGACACACTGACTCCGTAAACAAAAAATCCTCTAACAAGGACTAAGCTTGGACTGCATGTCTTGCAACACAGCTCAAGGTCTATGGGAGCAGGTGTGGTAACAGACGGGGTTAGCGACTGAAGTGGAACCATTACCTTCCCTGGAAGCATGTTATGCTTAAATAAAAGTCCATAGGAGGCTACGCAGCTAAAGGCTCCTCTCCAAAAGACAGAGTCCTCAAGGGAATATCAGAAGGAGGGAGAAAAGCACTTTCTCATCTACAGGGACCATATCCGAGAAAAGCTAAGTTCTCTCAGTGAGGGTTTCACTGGTGCAAAAGCAGCAGACTAGAAGGCAACGTTATGAAACTGCTTGACAGTCTAGTGAGTTGGCAACAACCAAAGATGTGTGACTGAGAAGCATGCTGTAAGGTATGCAGAGCATGCTGTATGTAGAGCATGCTGTAAGGTAAGCAGAGCATGTTGCATGGCGTGTAACATTTCTCAGAAATTCCATGACCAGTGCTAGATTGAGTAATATCGCATTACTGTCCATTGAAAGTGCACGTGCCGAGGGAATTGATTTAGACTGTTTTGTTGATGAATTTGATAGCCGGCATGATAATCGTAGAATTAAGCTGCACTAAATATACGTACTATAATCTACTTCACCTCAGGAAAGGGAAACTCGCCCTGTTGGCAACACTGCATTACTTCATGCATGCTTGCATGGGGTTTTAATATCAACATAATATTTACATTACATTCATAACTCATGATTCATTTTTGTTTTGAAGATATTTTTGCCATATTTTTGCGATTTTGTTAAAAATATATTGCAAGGAATACATATATATGTTTTACAAATGCAAGTTATGAAAGTAATGAGGTGTTATTATTGTCATTTGTTATTTCAAAGTTGAATGGGAAGAGGCTCAAGCTGAGGAGAAAGTGGCAGATGCATGCGTTGAGGTGGCTGACTCATAGCATGAGGTTCCTGCCTCAAGAGTTGCGCTTGCCTCAAGGGTTGAGGTGGCTGCGCAGAGAGAGGCTCTTGACTCACGAGTTGAGGTTCTTGAGGTGTGAGCTGCGAGAGTTGAGGTGGCGGCTGCGCAGAACGCGGCTCCTGTCTCACGAGTTGAGGTTCTTGAGGTGCTTGCCTCGAGAGTTGAGGTTGCAGCTGCGAGAGCTGAGGTGGCTGCCTCAAGGATGGTAGAGGTTGTCGTACCTCAAGAGGTTGCTGCCTCGAGGATGGTCTTACTGCAAGAAACTCTTGTCTCAAGGGAAGAGGAGGTTGTAAGGCATAAGGCTCCTGCCCCCATTGTTAAGGAGGTTGCTGCGTGGTAAGAGGCTCCGGCCTCAAGGAAAGTGGAGGTTGCTGCACAGCGCTGGTATCTGGCAACTCCCAACGCGGCAGCTCACGCATGGAGGTAGCTAGAGGAACCTCAACCTCATACGTCTGGCAGATTGTACTGCGCAGAGGGGGAGGAGCGTTCGCAGGAGGAGGTGTATTAACCTTCTCTGCCTGAAACTCCTGCAACAACACCGCAAGCTGAGACTGCATTGTCTGCAGTATAGACCACTAGAGTTTAAGAAAGACAACAACAAACGGAGCTACTGTCCGTTGAGACTGAGGGTCTAAAACAGCTGGTGCGGCAACAGACGGAGCTACTGCCTGTTGCGATACCACCTTGCCTCTCTGGGAGGTGTGCAGTTGTCGTACTGCAGCAAGTCCGAACTGACCCAGGGCTAATGGCTACACCTAGGAGTTGGACTTGTGCGGAAGGGACCGACTTGCACTAAAAGCTGCAAGATTTGGTCCATGGTTTCTGCGAGAAACCTCTTCCGCAGACGAGGAATAAAAGGGCTCTCTCGTCTTTGTGTGGGTGGGGTGATCACGTCGGCAACGTGTGTAGATACACCCGAAACCACGGAGGGAAAACGTCTGTTCGTCGATCAAGGCCTGCTGAACCCATAAGTCCTTCGACATTACTTCTCCCCTGGGCTTGGGAGCTTGTAAGAGGTCCCAGACTAGGCGAACAACTGGCACGAACAGACGAACCCTCGAACGCAACACTGTAACACTTTGCACTTATCACTTATCACTTTTGATTTTCTGTTTGCACTTATTTCACTGAACTCGAAACTTTAAGTGGTTTGTACCTGAAACACGCAATTCTATCCTTCCTTAAAAGTTAGTAATTGCGAAAACAGAATTACAATGTAACAGAAAAATCTAATGAAAGATAAATAATTCAGTGGCTGGAAAGAGACTAAACACTAGATCAAATAAACTACGTTTAAAATCTCTCACCGCATAAAGCTTGAGAACAAGAATAAAACTCTAGAAACGTTTACCTTCTTCCCCTAAAGAGACTAGGGAGAAGAGCAAAAACGATAACAACGTTACTCGCTTGAACGAAACGTTTATCCTCCTCTCTCTCCCTCCGTCTCTATATCTCTCTCTCTCTCTCTCTCTTGACTTAGAACCTGAGAGAAGAGCCCAATCATATATATCGTTAAAACATATTATTGTTAAAGGAAAAAAACTGAAAGATTTCCCAAATAAAAAGTTCCTTTATTAGAATTAAAACCATTAAGCTAAGAAAGAATGAACAAAACGCTAGAAACGGTTTACTCTTACTGCAACGTGACACCGTGAAAATTCTCTCTCTATCGTAACGATAGAGCGCAAGTTGAACGTTCTGAACGTCAACAACTGCAGAGACAAAACAAAACGTTAGTTCAACTTTGAAAACAGTACGAGACTATCAAAGAAATTCTTTCAAAAACATTAAAATAGCATAATATGTTAACAGGTAAAACCGAAATGACGGGCTCAATGTTAATTAACTTCGGTAACAAGAAAAGACCGCCTACTATTAGGAAAGGTCGAATATAAACAAATATAAAAATTAATTTTAATAAGTTTATAATAAAAGGAAGTTAATCGAAGAGGCCTATAAAAGGCGGAGAGATATAAAATAAATCTATAACTTTTGTTAAGCAAAATTAAGAAAGAGAGTCTATACTCTCTTAGACACCAACACTTCCGTCTAAGGGAAGGGTCGGCCATTTAAAAGTGAAAGAGAGTTCATACTCTCTTCGTCACCATAATTAATCAAATTAATTCCAAAAGCTAGCTAAGCTAATGATAAAACTTCCTGAATAGCGAAAGCTAAACTCTAGAGCAAATACATCACCAAATCGTGAGCAAAAAACTCCAGAATCAACAGCGTATCCAAGTAGGTCTAGCCGGAGGCACGACAGAGGAAAAATTGAGGTGGTGTCAACAAGAAGTACTGCAGTACCTGGCCACAGGTGGCGCTTGTGAGTACACCCCCCTCTTGTATAGCGATCGCTGGCGTATCCCTTCCGTAGAATTCTGTCGGGCAACGGAGTTGACAGCTACATGATTATCGGGTAAGATTAATATTGAAAAAATAACGGACAATTCCATCAAATACGGGACATCTGGACACCCTGGTGTATTTTCATAACTGTCCCAAATTCAATCTTAAGCTGAAAGGACCAAAAAGTAACTATAAGTAAATGATATTACAGTCTTCTTCTTCCCAGCTGGTTACCATCTTTATATGGGGTCGCCGTTGCGGATGAGCCGTTTCCATCTTTTTCTATTCTGCGCTTCTGCCTCATCAATCCCTTTCTCCTGTATGTCTCCTCTCACACAGTCCCTCCATCTCTTTCTTGGTCTCCCTCTTCTTCTTCCCTGAACCTCCATCTCCTTAGTATGTCTCCTAACCTGGTCCTCATCTCTCCTCATCAAGTGTCCATACCATCTCAGCCTCCCTTCCAGCACTTTCTTTGATATTTCCACCACCTTTGTCGACCCCCTTATGTAGTCATTTTTTATCCGATCCTCTCTTGTCAAATGATATTACAGTACACAATAGATTATATATAGAGATATCACGGTATGCAAACCAAATGGTGATATGAATTTATATTGATAAAGATTTACTTTAATTTACATCTAAATAGGCCATTACAGTTGCTCACATACTCAAACATATGTACAGTTGCACACCCACACTGCACGTATGCTATGCAGACTGCACGCACACACGTAGCCTTTGCCCAAGGCTCAAACCATCGTAATCATCATATTTGCCCATTCAAACAAAAATTTTGCATTCACAAATAACAATTATTATTATTCTCATTTGCAAATACTGAAATATGCACATTCAGACTATCTCTCATATCTCTTATTAGTTTGTGGAGTAATTCACTTGTAATATGACTCCCCTAAACCAAAATCACACTTTTCTGCATGGATTCCCCTTAATAGTTTTTAAATAGAGAGGTTATGAAACTAAAAGTATTAGCATAAGTGTATAAAACAACAAAATAGCCATTTGGAGAAAGGTATGTACTGCATAAGAGGACAATATTAGTTAGGAGACTGAAACTAACAAAATTGTATCGATCTCTTCAAAACATTTTTTAACCCCATTATCTGTACACAAAATTACTAAAATGGAGGCTTTGCAAGGGGGCATAGGAGCTTTCGTATAATGATGGACAGGATCTCCCACCTGCAGAAAAAAATTTCTTCTTAACACACAAGCCATGACCTTACCTACTAACGACCTCTAACACTACTGTATTCCTAACAATATAGCTAAATATAAAGGAGTTATGGGCCATACCCGTCACCATACATACACCCAAGGGCATATCCCACCCTCCCTCATTTATGTATGGACAAAACGCCTGCGGTTAGTTTAGGTGGGAAACCATAGGCTAGGTCGTATACCGGTGTGACGGTCTGAACGATCCCCCGGTCTCAGAATTCTCCTTGATAATCTGCACATGCAAGAACATTACCGTTTGCCAGTGCATACGAGGTTGAAGTTTTATTTTCCTGTAATGTTAGCGTGCGCAGCTCAACATTACCGCTTGCCAGTACATATGAGCTTAATGTTTTATTTCATGCGAGCGAAGTGAGCTAATGGTGGAAAAGAAGCATTATAAAATGTCAAGGAGAATACTGAGACCGGGGGATCGTTCAGACCGTCACACCGGGCACACTAATTGAAGCCTTTGTATATCGGCTGCCAGTTCCTCCCACGTTCATTAAAACTGGACATCAACTAAGCTAAACTTTTCACCAACTTTTCCCCCTAACCTAACAGCCATGTCCTTACCTACTTACTTAAAGGGGAGGGGGGCTAAACGCTCCCTGCACTGCCGTAGTCTATGTTAGAAGGAATAATACATAAAGGTGGCCGCTATCATACATACACCCCCACTAATTTTCTCTTTAAGAATTATTGGTTTCTTATGCAATCTGACCTGGAATATATGGTTAGTACTTGGAGAGACAATAAAGTGTCATACCATTATCTAAATTATTCAACTAATTAGTCTTAGCCGGAGTATTTACCGTAGCATTTGTTAGGCTAAATGACATTCACCGACGTTAACTTTACCTTCAATGTGAACTTGTAGTTTAGTAATCCACTATTCCTCGAAAACAGCACGTTTTAGTTCTTGATCCCATTGTCATTATTAATGAACAATGTAATAAATGAGTCGGTGTACTGTCACCGTTGGCGTTAGCCGCGTTACTATAGTAACATTAAAGTAAAAAACACATCAAGTTAACTCCATGTTCGTAGGCGAAGGCCTCAATCTTTGTAACGGCGCCTCAGTTATTCGTGTGGTGTTTTTGTGTCCTAATATTTTTTTCTCCGTATTTGATATATTTTTTCCTTTGAATCTATCTTTTTCGAATGAAAATGTCCAACTATTTCATTTCTATCCTCTTCGTGTGGGTAATTCCTTCCTTTCATTTATTCCCCTTCTTCTTTCATCATTCACTTTTATTCTACTCAGTCCTTCTCTTCGTATTTGATATATTTTCTCCTTTGAGTCTATCTTTTTCGAATGAAATTTTCCAACTTTTTCATTTCTATCCTCTTCGTGTAGGCAATTCCTTCCTTTCCTTTATTCCCCTTCTTCTTTCATCATCTTGTTTCTTTACCTGTTTTCCTAAATTATTGTTGTTGAAGATTGTCTGGCCCTTTTGGTCAGACACGGGCTTTTGCAATATTGCAGCCCGTGGCTTTTTTTTCCTAAAGTGTTGTTCTCATACATAATTTCAGAAATGCCTTCTCTGTTAGTTCTTCCGTAATTATATTTATTCCTTGTATTTTTTCTTTGCCTATTTTCTCGTGATTCCGCGAGACGTTTTTCATTAGAGTACCTATATAAAACAAGAGTAGTGCCAACCTCAAAATAGGGCGCCATTTTGTTTCCAGTAGCCAGCAGGGAAGCCCTTCGTTATGACAATACAACCTGATGCTCTCTCTCTCTCTCTCTCTCTCTCTCTCTCTCTCTCTCTCTCTCTCTCTCTCTCTCTCTCTCTCTCTCTCTCTCTCTCTCTCATAAGAAATTGTGTTCTTTTATCTACATAACATATTAGTCAGCAGATGTCTTATATCACAAAAATAATAGTGGATTATATTGTAATAAAATTACGAGAAATCAAAGACTCTTTTATTCATCAAACATATCTAATTTTAACATATAAAGTGTTGGATTAGTGTAGGATAAATGAATAAATTACTATATACATATATAGGCTTCAGATCTATCTATGAAATCTAAATTATAAGTGAAGGCTAATCACTTTTATTTGTCATAAAAGTAACTTAAAGGTGCAAGTTTGCATAAATTCTAAAGTTATGTGAAAGTTAAAAGCGCAGTTATAACAATGAATTATCATTGCTAAACCTGTTGAAATAAATATCACTCAGGTTTAAGGGTCGAGGCATAGCCTTTGCAACGGCGCCTCTTAAATGCCTCTCAACATCCTGAGGGAATCGACTGGAATCACACCCAAATGTTTTATTTCTCAACTTCCACCATTCCCCACCATGTTGGGGATTGTTGCCACAGAGGCTGCATATCTTATTGGGGACAGAAACAGCCGGATGAGATTTTGGAGTCTATGAAATCTCTGTAACTTTGGATTCGGGTGTACACTCCGGGATAGCCGGCTCGGCCGCATCCTTGGCCCCACGAGACTACTCCTGGAAACAAAACGCAGATATAGTCACACACATAGATATAGATATAACAGGTACACATACTTTTATATATGAACTAAGTAAATGGATGTATATATGTATATATCATATATACGTGTATGTGTATATGCATATTTTCACACGCATACACACATCTCTATATAATATAGAGCAAGTGTCTGAATATATATATATATATATATATATATATATATATATATATATATATATATATATATATATATATATATATATATATATATCCATTTTTTTATTTCTGCTAATCCGTCTAACCTTGAAGCGTTAATTCCATGCTCAATCTAAAACTTTAATAATAACAATAGTAATAATAATAATAACCGTTTCTAATAATAAAATATACAGGCTTACCAATACAGAGGTAACGACCTTGTTTAATAAACGAATAAGCAGTGTTTCCCCGGGCCCGGTAATTCTCCTTATAAAATCCGAAGAAGAAGAAGAAGAACACATCTGAAGAAGACGCGCGGCTCTTCGGTCATTGCAAGTCAGGGTCGTCGTAGACTCGTAGTGTCAGTAGCTGGTGAGTTGAAGGGTTATGTCCATAGTCAAGAGGCTTTTCAGTAAACTGGTCAGTCTTCCCGTGAAATGCAGAGGTCTTGGATAAGGAAGGTCTAAAGTGACAATGAGATGTTACTAATTGAGACTTTAGAGTTGATCTACATAAGGTTGCAGTCAGGGATAAATGGGAGATGCCTACTTCTTAATAATAACTTGAAGGAAAATATGTTAAGAAAAGCGGACTTAAAAATGTGGCTATCATTTTATAATTTTTAAATACTAACCCTTCAGTTTGGACTTCTCTCACATAGTACTGCCAAATTGGGAGATGCTTCTTTATCAAATCCAAAAATTATATTTATTTTTATATGAAAAGAACAAAAGAAAAAAACTATGAAATTTACTTTCAAATAACTTAGAAATTTATCATGGCTTCATTTTCAAAAACAAATTCTAGATCATTAGTGTTCAGTAATTCAATTTCTAATGTATGCCGGAATACGATTTATTGAGTGGCTTAGCAATATGTATATTCAAAAGGTACAATTTAAGAAAAAACGTTTAAAATGTCATCTTTTTCAGCCCCGTGTTCTTCTACACCATGTCCTTAGTCAAATTAGGTCCCAGAAATTAGCAAGATGAATTTGAGTACCCTTGGCAGAATAAATTTGTGTATCTAACGTCAGAACAAGAGGTCCCTATCACTGATTACACTGATATATTTTTTTTTTTAAATTCTATAGTGTCAAAATTTCATAATTTCGGTTGGAGATGAACTTACCAATCAGGTCAATTTGGTTTCCGTTTGGCTTTTCGAGCAGAAGAGGACCACCACTGTCTCCCTGGAAAAAAAATATTAAAAGTCAGCAATTATTACCTTCTATTGCCTTGTGAGCTAAAAAACGTTATAATTTTCCATTGTATGCTTAATGCTAAGATACCCACGCTTGGTGAATTCTTTTTCAAGTTTTGAGGTGTAATTCTTATTTCGAAACATAAAAATCTCATTTAACGAGTTGAACGACACCTTTTATCAAATATGAAAGCATTTCTTGTAAAATAAAACAAAATGTTTTTTTTTTCTACATTTACCGACTATTCACAAAGTATCAAACGATTATTTCAAGATCATATTCATCATTAATGAATTCAAAATAAATTTCTACAGACTAAAAAGCAGTCGTTTCGTTATTTCTGGGTCGACCTGTGACGCACGGTGAAAAGAGTCCTTCCACACACTTTTCTGATATAAAAGTGTAAGGAAGGACTCTTTTCACCGGGCGTCACAGGTATCTCCCCAGAAATAGATTTTTCCTTTGTCAAAATCCCTTTTTATTTACCTGACAGGCATCGATCTTCCCTTCCTCGAACCCGGCACACATCATGGTATCTGCAATCTCTTCGTATCTATACCTCTGGCGCCTGCACTGCTCGTTGCTCATTATGGGAATGCGTATGTAGCGGACTACGTCGCTGGCTTCGCCGTCCTCAGACAGGCGGCCCCATCCGGTTACAAGGCCATTCTCACCAGTGTAGGTTATATCTGGAAAGAAGATTTCCATTTCTTCCTTACTGCCGTATACTTATATGCCTCCTTGAAAAAACATATAATTTTGAACTACAACCTACATCCCTTTCTAGCTCAGATCTAAGAAACATTGTGGTTCCTCAGGTTCAAGTTCGGGGTGAGGCATAGTCCTGGTTCCTAACTGCTTACTCCGCAAAATAAGTTTGCGGGCACTCTAGCACTTAATAGATATCTGGCCTATTCTTTCCACATTCTAATCTGTCATAATACACCTGACAACACCGAGATTACCAAACAATTCTTCTTCGCTCAAGGATTAACTACTGCACTGCAATTGTTCAGTGGCTACTTTCCTTTTGATAAGGGTAGAAGAGACTCTCTAGTTATGATAGCCAGCTCTTCTGGGAAAAGGACACTCAAAAATCAAACCTCATAATGATAATACCACAAAAACATAAAAAAAAACTATTTGAATTGTGAAAGATCCTACAACAAATATGGAAACGGTCAAATAATATATGGATTTTAAAGAAACCCTCTCAGTGGTAATGCCACGAGAACCTCTTTTCGACTAACTTTCTGTCGGTAAGCAGACGGGCCTGACATTCCTGTCGAAATCGACGGGCTCATCCAACTCGATGACACCGATGTCGTTGTAGAAAGTCTTGCGGTCGAACTGATCATGGGACCACCAATCCTTCACTTTCCGAGTTTGCCTGGAAAATTCGGAGTCGTCGCTCTTGTTGTGATTGCCTAGAACGATCTCCACGCGGATTTTGTTCACTCTGTGGGAGGAATGGGGTGATTAGGAATTATTCATTACTATGGTAGTTTATTTAATTCTTTATTTCCTTTCCTCACTGAGCTATATCTTCACTGTTAGAACCCTTAGGTTTATAGCGTCTGGCTTTTTCCACTGTGGTTGTAGCTTAGGTAATAATAATAATAATAATAATAATGACTTTCCTCACTGTGCTAATTTTTCACTGTTAGAACCCTTATGTTTATATAGCATCTTGCTTTTACAACTGTGGTTGTAGCTTAGCTAATAATGATAATAATAATAATAATAATAATAATAATAATAATAATAATAATAATAATAATAATAATAATAATAACATGACGGGTGTTGAAGAAATCTGCCTTCTTGCCAAAGGTCACCACAAATTTTGATTCGTCCAAATCCAGGAAATTACACACACACACACACACGGTGTTGCTTTGGCCACTCATGGCCAAGGCTACAGTACAATATCAGCACATCCTAAAAATCAAGTAGGCTACATGCTGTCTAGAAGACTGGTTTTTCACACTTTACAACAGATGGACTTGAGTTATTGTTATATAGCCGATAGTGAGAATAATAATTTAAGAAATTTTACTTTTCTTTTATTTTCTCGATGCTCTATTGATCATTGTTGTCCTCGATCGCTATTTCAAACTGAGAGAAGTAAGTCTTCATAGAAATCTAATGATGCCTATTAAGGAAATTTTTCCTCAGTGTGTCGCACATACTAAATTAACCAATCAATTATGTGCTAATATATTTAATTTTTCCTGCAACGAAGATAAGATTTGACAAAGAAGAGAAACTAATGAAAGAAAGACTTCTAATTCTAACCTCATACACTTGACAACACTGAAATTTTCAAACAATTCTTCTTCTCTCAAGAGGTTAACTACTGCACTGTAATTGGTCAGTGGCTACTTTCCTCTTGGTAAGGATAGAAGAGACTCTTTAGCTATATAAGCTGCTCTTCTAGAATGACACTCCAAAATTAAACCATTGTTCTCTAGTCTTGGGTAGTGCCATAGCCTCAGTACCATGGTCTTCCACTGTCTTGGGTTAGAGTTCTCTTGCTTGGGGGTACACTCGGGCACACTATTCTATCTTGTTTCTATTCCTCTTGTTATTTTCAATTTCTATAATTTATACATGAAAATATTTATCTTAATGTTGTTATTGTTCTTGAACTTCTTGTAGTTTTTCCTTATATCCTTTCCTCACTTGGCTATTTTCCCTGTTGGAGCCATTAGGCTTATAGCATCCTGCTTTTCCAACTATAATAATTTTCTTTAATGGGGCGCATTTGCACTGACTCGCATGCGGTGCCGTTTTAGCTCGGAAAATTTTCCTGCTATCTGATTGGTTAGAATTATCTTGTCCAACCAATCAGCGATCCGGAAACTTTTCCGAGATAAATTGGCACCCCTGCGAGACCGCGTAAACCTGCTTCACTAAAAAGAATTGACTATAGGATTGTAGCTTAGCAAGTAATAATAATAATAATAATAATAATAATAATAATAATAATAATAATAATAATAATAATAATAAGGGTAGTTTGTAGCGCTACGGCCAAGCGTCCTAATTTGCTTATTATCGCTCCGACTGTTATCTTGTATAGAATAAAAACGTTTGGAAATGGTCTACGGATCTTAAATATGTTTGTAAGGGGGGGGGGTTCGGGGGGGGGGGGGGCGCAGCCCCCTGGTTAAGGTCACGGCTTGTAGCATAGGTTAGGTGGGTTTTTTAAGTTAGCTTCTCCCGTCGTACTCGTAGGTAAGGAAACTGTTGTGTAAGGGGGGGAGGGGTGTTCGGGGGGGGGGGGGGGGGGGGTGGGGGGGGGGGGGCGAAGCCCCCCTGGGTAAGGATACGGCTTTTAGCATAGGTTAGGTGGGTTTTTCAAGTTAGCTTCTCCTGCCAAAATCGTTTTTAGAACGACGGCCACAGTTCAGAATATTCCCATTTTCTACGGGATCTGGCCGTCACCCTACAAAGGCTCCAATAATAATAATAATAATAATAATAATAATAACTAACCTTTTTATGCAGTGGGCGGCGGTGACCAAGAACCTATCATTGACGAGGGAAGCTCCACAATAGAGTTTTCCCCGGTAATTGAGCGACACCAGCCAAGGGTACTGGTTCCTCTGGGCGACCCGGCCTCCTACTACTCGACCTTCCCGGTTCTGGATACCACAGCCTTGAGATTGGGAGAGTAAACATTTAGTTATTACTGGAATAATAATAATAATAATAATAATAATAATAATAATAATAATAATAATAATAATAATGATAATAATGATAATGATAATAATAATAATAATAATAATAATAATAATAATAATAATAATGAAAATTATAATAATAATAATAATAATAATAATAATAATAATAAATTCAGTGCAAATACTTACGATATCCTCGACAATTGCAGATTGACCGGCTAGTCCCGTTGCTAGCCTGAAAAAAAGAAAAAAATTGAAATGGTTAGACAAGCCATTTGGATAGAAGGATTATGCTAAGACTAAGGATTAACTTAAATGTTTGCTGGGCTGAGAACATTTCTCCCTCGTCTTGCAAGGAAATCATTATTCGATATGGATACAGAGTATTTTTAATCATATGAGGTTTTATATTCTCTCTCTCTCTCTCTCTCCTCTCTCTCTCTCTCTCCTCTCTCTCTCTCTCTCTCTCCTCTCTCCTCTCTCTCTCTCTCTCTCTCTCTCTCTCTCTCTATATATATATATATATATATATATATATATATATATATATATATTGGTTAGCGTGTATTTAATTGCCAGTATGATTATATAAAGAATACATATTCAATTAGATGTTCATTGTTACAGGCTGTTCAGTGATTATGAAATGTACATTAATATATATATATATATATATATATATATATATATATATATATATATATACAGTATATATATATATATATATATATATATATATATATATATATATATATATATATGTATATATATGTGTGTGTGTGTGTGTGTGTGTGTGTTAGAAAGAAGGAGAGGTATGTAGGATTACATTGATTAGTGAAAAGAATCATAATTTACCTTTATATTTATTTTAATTCATTAGAGAAAGAAACTCCTTTGTTATATTCTCCACTTCTTTAAATAGTATAAGATGAGGCTATACTATTACTGTATTACGTGACAACTGACAGTGGGATGAAATGTGGATTTACAGTACCGTGGAGTGAGACGATTTTCAAGACTTGACGTATTGGAAAAATTTGTCATTGTAATTTTCAATGGTAAATATTAAGATTATTTATAATAATTTTGATTCACAAATACTAAGAAAAATGAGAATATTTTGCTTTCAAGTGTTACTGTTATGATGTATTCTTTTAAAAGCAGACATGCAAATAAGGTTACGTCATTGTGTATAGGTCACTTCTTATATAAATTCATCGAATGTAGGTATTATTCCTCACTGCTTATTTGTACCTGTAAGATGAACGAAAACTTAGTACACTGTCAAGTTTATCCTCTATTTGGATAAGATACTTTCAATTTACAAGAGTTGTATGTTTTTGGTTTTAAGTTAATTAATTAAATTCAATATGTCAATTTCGGAGTATATTTTTTTCTTTTCCAATTCGTGTTAGAAGTGTAGAACTTCTTATCCTTTACAGGTACGTGGTTACCTATAAACAGTATTTCATGTTGGTTTTCTGAAAGGGTGATGGCGCTATGAATTAAAAAGAATAATTTAACCCAAACTATTTTTTCTTCTACATTACAGTATATCCCATATATTACCAGTTCAGTAACAAACAGCTCTCTTGAAACATTTATTATTATTATTATTATTATTATTATTATTATTATTATTATTATTATTATTATTATTATTACTAGCCAAGCTACAACCCTAGTTGGAAAAGCAAGATGCTATAAGCCCAAGGGCTTCAATAGGGAAAATGGCGCAGTGAGAAAAGGAAATAATGAAATAAATAAATTATGAGAATACATTAACAATAAATCATTCTAAAAACAGTAACATCGTCAAAACCGATATGTCCTATATAAACTATTAACAACGTCAAAAACAGATATGTCATATATAAACTATAAAAAGACTCATGTCAACCTGGTCAACATAAAAACATTTGCTTCAACTTTAAACTTTTGAAGTTCTACTGATTCAATTACCCGATTAGGAAGATCATTCCACAACTTGGTAACAGCTGGAATAAAACTTCTAGAATACATATTTCAATATAAACTCTTGAAGGTGTCTTTCTCATAGGTAGCAAACCCATAACATACCAGTTCATTAGACAGTCTTCAAGTAATGATCTTCCTAATCGGGTAGTTGAATCAGTAGAACTTCAAAAGTTCAAACTTGCAGCAATTTTTTTTTATGTTGAACAGGCTGACGTAAGTCTTTTTTATACTTTATATGTAACATATCTGTTTTGATGTTGATACTGTTTATAGAATTTGTTCTCATCATTTATCTATTTCCTTATTTCCTTTCCTCACTGGGCCATTTTGCCCTGTTGGAGCCCTTGGGCTTATAGCATCTTGCTTTTCCAACTAGGGTTGTGGCTTGGCTAGTAATAATAATAATAATAATAATAATAATAATAATAATAATAATAATAATAATAATAATAATAATAATAATAATAATAAGAAAGACAATTGGCGCACGCGCCCGCTCACAAAAACAAATGTATATTTTTCTTATTGTACATCGAGTAAAGAGAGGTTATTCAAAGATCGTTGGGAAGGCTCACACGGTGAAAGTGAACTCCGTTACTTTGACAGCAAAGGAAAGCGAAAGTGGAGGAACACGGGGGCGCGCCCTCAGGAGGAATCTTCGGAATAAGTAGGTCTTGTCCCGTTGAAGGAGATTGCATGACCTCGGGTAAATGAAACTCGACTATAAAAGGCTAATCCCACATCCCAGCTCTCTCTCTCTCTCTCTCTCTCTCTCTCTCTCTCTCTCTCTCTCTCTCTCTCTCTCTCTCTCTCTCAAGATGTGTTGCACCATGCAAACAGCGTTTTTAGATTTATAATAAATTTCGTTTTATTCTTTATTTATAACAAATGATATCGGCGCCAATGATCTTCGATGTCAGGATGCCAGAAAACTCAAAATCTCTCTCTCTCTCTCTCTCTCTCTCTCTCTCTCTCTCTCTCTCTCCTAGAAAATATGTGAGGATTGAGGTAAGTCATGATTTTATAATTTTATATATTATGACATATCTCTCTCTCTCTCTCTCTCTCTCTCTCTCTCTCTCTCTCTCTCTCTCTCCCTCTCTCTCTCTCTCTCTCTCTCTCTCTCTCTCTCTCTCTCTCTCTCTCTCTCTCTCTCTCTCTCTCGTAGAAAATATGTGAGGATTGAGGTAAGTCATGATTTTATAATTTTATATATTATGACATATCTCTCTCTCTCTCTCTCTCTCTCTCTCTCTCTCTCTCTCTCTCTCTCTCTCTCTCTCTCTCTCTCTCTGTCGTAGAAAATATGTGAGGATTGAGGTAAGTCATGATTTTATAATTTTATATATTATGACATCTGTGATCTAGACTTTCATATTTCAATAAAGAAAAAAAAACTCGAGAAAGGAAGATAAATAACATGATTGAATATTCCTATTCTTACAAGAGTAAATATTTATTTCCTTCAATAAAAGTAAATCTTTATCGTTACACGATTGCAAGGCGAACACCAATGGAATTATGATAATAATGTATTAACTTTCTTTTCCTTTCTAATTTTCGTGTAAAGCAGTGAAATCAAACATTAAGAAGAAGAAGAAGAAGAAGAAGAAGAAGAAGAAGAAGAAGAAGAAGAAGAAGAAGGTTTGCCGTGGTAATTTAATCTTTTAGATAGTGTTAATCTAAATTACATGTTTGAACGACACGGCCAGGTTTTACAAATTCGTGGAAATGACCTAATGCCCCCCACCCCACCCCCACCCCCCAAAAAAGGAAAAAAAAATCCACAGTTGAGCAAAAGATAGACGATGTTTGTCTTTTTCCTATGAAAGATTTAAGGGAAATTTTAAGTGATTCAGACAACAGCTTATGAAGTAGTTGCTGTTGATTATTATTATTATTATTATTATTATTATTATTATTATTAATACTTGCTAGGCTACAACCCTAGTTAGAAAAGCAGAATGTTATAAGCCCAGGGGCCCCAACAGGGAAAATAGCCCAGTGAGGAAAGGAAACAATGGAAATTCAACTATTTCAAGAAGTGTAATACCATTAAAATAAATATTTCCTATATAAACTAAAAAAACTTTGACAAAACAAGAGGAAGAGAAATAAGATAGAATAGAGTGCCCGAGTGTACCCTCAAGCAAGAGATATAGTGTTAATGGTCATTAAGTTAAATTCTCTATAGTAAAAGATAATAGAAGCAATAATTAATCAGACTGATGAGATTAATGGTGGAAGAACACAAACAAATTGAACTTAACAGCAAGAATGTTTACAGCCAACGAAAGCGAGAATATGTGTTGCTGATGATTTCAGAGGTCGGGTAAACAAAGAGATTTAGAAGAATGATTATATATTCTGCTTCACATTCACACGCGAATATATTATAATATTTTATATAAAAAAGAAACCTGTGAGTAACTAATAAGAAAATCTCTTTTTTTAAAAAAGTACTTACGAAAACGCATATTAGACTAACTGTCTTTAAATGATTTATTAAATAATGGGGGCTCCATTAAAAGAACAGCGGCAGATAAAAAATTTAAATCGACAAAAGAATATTTTTCCAGTATGATTTATTAAATAATGGGGGCTCCATTAAAATAGTAGTGGCAGATAAAAATTTTAAATCGACAAAAGAGTATTTTTCCAGTATGATTTATTAAATAATGGGGGCTCTATTAAAATAGCAGCGGCAGATAAAAATTTTAAATCGACAAAAGAATATTTTTCCAGTATGATCTATTAAATAATGGGGGCTCCATTAAAATAGCAGTGGCAGATAAAAATTTTAAATCGACAAAAGAATATTTTTCCAGTATGATCTATTAAATAATGGGGGCTCCATTAAAATAGCAGTGGCAGATAAAAATTTTAAATCGACAAAAGAATATTTTTCTAGTATGATTTATTAAATAATGGGGGCTCCATTAAAATAGCAGCGGCAGATAAAAATTTTAAATCGACAAAAGAATATTTTTCTAGTATGATTTATTAAATAATGGGGGCTCCATTAAAATAGCAGTGTCAGATAAAAATTTTAAATCGACAAAAGAATATTTTTCTAGTATGATTTATTAAATAATGGGGGCTCCATTAAAATAGCAGTGTCAGATAAAAATTTTAAATCGACAAAAGAATATTTTTCTAGTATGATTTATTAAATAATGGGGGCTCCATTAAAATAGCAGTGGCAGATAAAAATTTTAAATCGACAAAAGAATATTTTTCCAGTATGATTTATTAAATAATGGGGGCTCCATTAAAATAGCAGTGTCAGATAAAAATTTTAAATCGACAAAAGAATATTTTTCTAGTATGATTTATTAAATAATGGGGGCTCCATTAAAATAGCAGTGGCAGATAAAAATTTTAAATCGACAAAAGAATATTTTTCCAGTATGATTTATTAGATAATGGGGGCTCCATTAAAATAGCAGTGGCAGATAAAAATTTTAAATCGACAAAAGAATATTTTTCCAGTATGATTTATTAAATAATGGGGGCTCCATTAAAATAGCAGTGGCAGATAAAAATTTTAAATCGACAAAAGAATATTTTTCCAGTATGATTTATTAGATAATGGGGGCTCCATTAAAATAGCAGTGGCAGATAAAAACATTTAAATCGACAAAAGAATATATTTCCAGTATGATTTATCCATAAATGTCAACTCATTTGAGACAATACACAAGCTGGGTTGGGATGGGATAGGTTTATGATTAGGGGGAGCTGGTGAATATACAACGAGTTTTTAAATGATAAAAAAAAGTACAGGAGAAGGTAGAGAGAATGGGGAACACCCAACATTTAGAAAACTGTTTGCAGAAGAGAAGGGAAAGAATAAGGCAAGGACACATAAATAGAAGGGTTTAAATGGATAAATAGAAAGCTCACATGATGGAGTAAAACCAGTCTCTATTTGACAGTTTCAGAGAAGACAGAAATGCCTGACGCGGTTTAAACATCGTGCAAAAAAGAGAAATATATATATATATATATATATATATATATATATATATATATATATATATATATATATATATATATATATACATATATATATACATTTTATATACTGTATATATATATATATATATATATATATATATATATATGTATATATATATATATATATATATATATATATATATGTATATATATATATACATATATATATATATATATATATATATATATATATATATATTTAGTTGCTAGGCTACAACCCTAGTTGGAAAAGCAGGATGATCTAAGCCCAGGAGCCCCAACAGGGAAAATAGCCCAGTGAGGAAAGGAAATAAGGAAAAATAAAGTATTTTAAGAACAGTAACATTATAATAAACATTTCCTATATAAACTATAAAAACTTTACCAAAACAAGAGGAAGAGAAATTAGATAGAATAGCGTGCCCGAGTGTACCCTCAAGCAAGAGAACTCTAACCCAAGACAGTGGAAGACCATGGTACAGAGGATGTGGCACTACCCAAGACTAGAGAATAATGGTTTGATTTTGGAGTGTCCCTCTCCTAGAAGAGCTGCTTACCATAGTTGAAGAGTCTCTTCCACCCTTACCAAGAGGAAAGTAGCCATTGGACAATTACAGTATAGTGGT